>NW_027070038.1:327315-366954 GCF_002906115.3 Quercus suber
CCACACATGCGTTTATGCGTTTGTTGAGTGTTTCAGGAAATATACAGGTTGATTCAATTGAGCTGCTGTCTACACTTGCAACTGATGGATAGTAGTTAAGATTGGATTTGTTGTTATGAGCATTATTTTTGTAATGGGCTTTTACTTTGTAAACTTTGAGCTTTTAGTTTGTGTTTTGTCACGGATTGCCAAAGGGGGAGATTGTTAGGTTCTAAAGATTTAGGAATTTATGTATTTAGAACTCTAATTTGTATTGTTGGCAAACCATGATCAAAACAGGTTGTTTAGTCTTGTTTAGGCTTGCTCAAAGTATGTTTATTTGTAAAACTGGAATCGAGTGAGTGCAGATTTATTGGACTAAATCTGTAAGGCTCGATCGATAATCGACACACACGTACAGATTTATTTTTCTGCAGAGTTCCAGTTCAGCCCAAACTCTATTTAAACGTCTTGGGGTTCAAGTAAAACACTTCTATATATAAGGAAAACCCTAGAACGTTTTTGGGACTTCTTGAGAGAGAGATTAGAGTGCCTCTTGTGCCTCCTTTTATTTTTAGGGTTTTGTACCCAAACCTCTCTAAGTCTTTGTTGCTCATATTTGCGGTTTATGTGAATCTCTTGTGAGATCCTTGAGGAGCTTTCCTTCACATAAACTTAGGGTTTTTAAGGTAAAGATTATTTCAAATCTTGAAGATCATTATAGTTGCAACCATTGGAACTTAAAAAGAAAAGCAAGCGGGGAGCTTGTAGCTGAATTGAAGAATTCAAGAAAGAAGTAGTCGTGGATTCGGAGCCTGCGCGTGGTCGTGTCAGGAAGTTTTACTGGTGGGTAGCATTAGGAAGTCGAGCGGGGAGCTTGTAGTCCTTCTGTAAGAACTTCAATTCTTTCATAGTGAATTCTGTTATGCCTTGAGGATCGGTGGGTCAAATCCTCCCCAGTTTTTACCGAGTGGTTTCCTGGGTGATCATATCTTGTGTTCATTTATTTTCCGCTGCTTTATATCTTGATATGATTATTTGATTGCTTAACCTAGAATTGCATAATTTGACTAAGTAACAACTTGGCTAATTAATCTAGGCTACGCAATCTGTGTGTTTAAGGGGTCTAAATTTCCAACACTCTTTCAGCTTTTCAAGAGAAATTTCAGCAATTTTTTTATATTTCTCAACCAATTTGTTGGATTCATTGAGCTTAGCAATCAAATCATCGTTTTCACAAAATAACTTGCTCAAATTCTTTTGAAACTTCTTAGCATTTTTCTTCAAGAGTTTGTCATTTGGAATATCAACAACATCCAAAGATTCATGTAACATAGCACCACAATTATGAGGATTATCACTCATAGAGGCATTTTCACAAACACGTGGCATGTTACATTCATCATCAATCAAATCATACAAAGAGACATACAAAGCACAATCCATGGCAAATAAACCAAGGGGTCAAGGATCACACTTAGGTATTTAAATCACAACAAGTGTACCCGTTCTGATACCAATTGAAAGTTCAAATAGAGTTGAAAACACTATGAACGTTTAAACCCTCAAACAACAAATTACTAATTCAAGCTTTATATCAAACAATAAATGTGTGGAAGATGATAACAAGCTTATACCAGAATTTATAAACAATCTAAACTATAAATAATCACAATCACAGTAGTAATTAAGTGGTAAAGATAAAGGAAAGAGAGATGCAAACACAAGGACAACACACGATGTGTTATCGAAGAGGAAACTGAAGCTCTCGGCGTAAAACCTTTCCGCCACCCTCCAAGCGGTCAATAATCCACTAGAAAATGTAGTTGGGATACATGAACAGCAATAGACCCTCCAACTCTAATCTACCTAAGTACCTAAGCCCTTCAAGCTTCTTACTCCAACAAGATTGCGCTAAACCTTTTTCTTTTCTAGCTTACCGGATTCCACTATAGCATATAGTATCAACCAATAATCATTGGTCCCTTCCAAACTGCTTCCCTTAACACCAAATGAACCTTCTCACAGACGTGGGTGTGATAAGAAAATGATTTGGTCAAAAACCTCTCAAGGATGTATCAATGGAGAGGAAGAGAGTAGAGGAATTTGAAGAGTCTCTTAGTGAAGATTGGGGATGAGGCAATCTTGTTTTTCTCTAAGGTTTCTCTCACAAAATTCTCTCTAGAAGCTCTCTCCATTTTGTGGGTATAAGGGTCTATATATAGTGGTGTGTGTTTGAAATACGAAGAGACAGTTTTTGCCAAACAGGGTAAGTTGGCGGCTTGGCCTCGTGGCTTGTCCAAGTCGCGAGTTCAAGTCGCGAGGTAATGGCCTGGCCAGCCTAGGACTTTTGTCCTGTAGTGTGATAGTTGGTGTGACCCTTCACCTTCCCGCATGCTTCTCACGTGCACAACATTTGGCGGCTTGCAAGCCACGAGTCAGTCGCTAGTCCTAACCGCGAGTCTTTGCTTCTTTGCACAAAGATGAGCAATTTTTCATACTCTCTTCACACACTACCCTTACATGAATCTCACCTAAATACATGGTTACTAAGTGCTAAATTACAAGCAAATTGGCACGGAATAAAGCCAAGAAGATGGTTGATAAATTTCAACCTTACACCATCGTGTATCGAGCACCTCAACTGGTTGTAGGCACCCAGGTTGTCTATAATTCACTACAATTATCGAGTGGCGCCAAAGTGAAGATGATGTGAGAAGTTGTTGAACAAATGGTGGTGAAAGGATTCGTTGCTTCGGAGCTCTATGTCACTGTTGAGCCCGCCATAGTAGAGGCTGGAGAGGGTTCACAACATATTGTTTTGGATGGAACTATAGATGAGTACATCGACTCAATACCATTACAGTCTTATCAAGGGTGTGCAGAGAACACAGGAGATGGGTATGATAGTGAACCGTAGCAGACATTTCCCCATGTGAACTCAACAACTGAGGAAGAGGAAGGGCCCCAGGAAGTGCATGAAATAGAGCATTTATTTCATGATGGGCTGCATTGGGGCACAACTGAAAATGAAGATGATCATAGATTTGGTGATGATTCAACCCATATTGATGTTACTAGGGATGACTTCGAGGAGTTCCTAGATACCATGGGTGAACATAAGGATGTTGATCATATCGAAGATATGGTTGTAGAAGAGAATAGAGACACATGCCTTGATCCCAATCTTATGCCGGAATGGTTCACCAAAAACACTTGGAATAATATGTTTGATCCATCATCGGTTATGCAAGCAGAAGTATCAAGTTGGACGCCTGGGGAGCAACCAATGAAAGGGATGGTATTTGCGACTAAATTGGCAGTGCAACATGCGTTGACCTGGTTCGCACTGCAAGAGAATTTTAGCTTCAAAACTAAGCATTCAGACTCAAAGAGGCTTATGGTGAGTTGCGAGGATGAATCCTGTCCATGGTCAGTCCGTGCGATCTGTTGTAAGGGAGATAATGTCTGGAAGATCGCAAAATGAAAGGGCCCCCACACGTGCGACAAAATTCAGAATGCTCATAATGGTCGGATGATTGATTCGGCGTTCCTAGCTTACGTACTTGAGCGCTATATACGAGAAGACCCTGTGTATAAAATAAAGAACTTACGCCACGCTGCTTTGGCGGACTTAAAACATGAAGTATCTCACTACAAGGTATTCTTTAACTTGCATTCTTTTTTCAATACAATGTATAGACATCAGTCTTCTGTGAAGTATAAGCATGATTTTTTTTCGAAAACCCATGAAAACCTTATATTATGAAAATTGAAATTGAAAAAAGAAAAAGAAAAAAAATGAATAATTAGAAATAAATATTAGCTTCATCTTATAGCCTTACAAGTCTTGATTTGTTTTCTTCAACTTTAATTATTTAACTTGTATTCATTTCTAACGTAATCATTACGGTTCACATACAAGATATGAGATGCAAAACAAAAGGCCGTTGCAGCTATATATGGGAATTTTAAGGAGTCTTATACAGATTTGCCGCGTTTTTTGGTAAGACTTAAGGATGCAAGTCCGGGTACAAAGTACAAGTTACTAGTGGACGATAATTATGAACGGGGAACCTGTACATTCAAGTCTGCATTTTGGGCATTTCGTCCATGTATTGTTGGGTTCAAGCACTGTAGGCTTGTGATTAGCATTGGTGCAACCCACCTCTATGGAAAATATAAAGGGAAATTGATGATTGCGATGATGACAGATGCTAATAATAAGATTTATCCACCAGCCTTTGACGTTGTCAAGAGTGAGAGCATAGAGACTTGGGGTTGGTTCTTGGCTTGTATAAGAAGGTATGTTACCAATCGGAGACACTTGTGTGTCATATTTGACAAACACCTTAGGATACAAGATATCTTCAAAGACACTAATTGAGACTTTTTGCAGCCTCCCATGACAGAACATCGTTACTGCCTTCGTCATCTATGCAGTAATATCAACACTAGATGGAACAATGAAACTTTAAAGAATCTATTATGGAGGGCAGCAAGTGCTACCCAGGAGCGAAAATTCAATGCCATCTTTGATTTAATTGAAAATGTCAACTAGGATGCGCACCAATATCTGAAGGATGTGCCCAAAGAGAAATGGACTCTAACTTTTGACAAGGGTTACCGTTATGGAGTGATGACTACAAACGTCTCCGAGTGCTTCAATGGTGTTCTAAAGGGTGCTCGTAGCCTACCCATTACGGCAATGGTGAAATACACATGGTTCAAACTCATATGATGTGTAAGTGTGAATAGAGGCCAAGAACTATAAAATCCGAGGGTTGACCCTTCGTGAACGTCACAACCGATGCCCCATAGCCTTGATTAAAAAACTATATGGTAATTCAAAGACTACAGAACAAAGTATGAACGTCCAGGAAGTTGCAAAGGGATTTCCGAGCAACCCTGCAATCATATAGGACGTAAGGATAACACAGGTAAGGAATCAGTAGCAGCCTTGAGATCAAAAGAAAATCCTTTTTTTTTCCTCTCATTCTGATTTTGGTTTTCGTATCACAGATCTTGGTTCGCGCTTTATGGCATTTCCACTATCAAAAAAATCCAATACCGCAAAGGATTGTTCATGGAACTACTATCGAGATTCTTCGGACCATCTTTCTGAGTATCATCCAGATGTTCATTGCTATACCATCATTTGCTCTCTTATACTCAATGGACGAGGTAGTAGTAGATCCAGCCATTACTATCATATGGTTGTCCACTGATCTGATCATAGGTGAAATCCAATCCCTTTGTTTCGCGCCAGGCTTGGAAAGCGTAAGTAAGTCAGGCTCCCTTCGCCTCTCGAAAGCGAGCACAACAATTTGCTTCTCGTATCGACGAATTAGAAGAGATGTCAACCAGCAACCGTATCTGGAAACAACGATTAGTGGAAATTGGTACTGTCATTGCACAGCAAGCAAAGGATTGGATTCAGTGGTGTAATGTTAAGAGGTCGTGCCGCAATAAAAGCATAGTGCAGTTGAATTCGAGGAAAAAATGGTGTAAATATGCCTTGGATATCTTTGTGAGAAATAAGACGAAGGCGAAGCATCACAGGGTGACGAGATTGAGTGCGCAACAACAATCATATCAAGTAGATACACCGCATAATCCAGGGACTGCTGGACATGGGGATCACACACATGGAGTTAATCTGCTGCAAAGAATTTGCACATGTCAGAAATGGAAACTATACAGGATACCATGTTCACATGTCATTGCAGTTTGTATTAGGTATCAACATGATGCAGAGCAGTACATTGACCCATGCTATAGCATGGATGCACTGTTCTGAAGCTATGCTCCCGTTTTCCTTACGTGGAAAGATAGATTATCATGGCTAGATCTTAAAGAAACATGAAGGGTCGTCCCTAACCCCCGATTGATCCGAGAGAAAGGTTGCCCTGTCTCAACATGAATTAGGAATGAGATGGACAACGGTGGGAACCGGCCGAGAACCACACCATGAAAGGAGAGGGGGGGGGGGGGAGGAAGGTGCAATGTGAGTTGTGAGACCAAGAGGGGCATAACCGAAGAATATGCCCTAAGCGGAACGAGGTACCAACGAGTGGTGGTCTCACGGACTAGGTACGCTAAGTTTGAATCGTGGCATCATTCTAAATGTAACTTGAAACAAATGCATGATATATACCATTAGATCAAAATGCATGCTATATGCCATTCAATTATGTATTTTTAAAACTTAAGAAAAATTGGATAAAATTTTAAGGATCAAATATGACATTTACACTATAAGCTACTTTCCCTATAGGATGCATACAAAAAGTCATTAGCATTGCCATTTGGTTTGTCGCAAAAATTGCATACTAATTGGTTAATGTAATGTAATGTGTAATTGCCCTATGTGTAATGTAATGTTTTTCATTTTTTTTTTCTTCCTCTAAAGGGTGTCAGGTCATTTGTGGGTTGGCCATGATTTCACTTTTCTACTTTTAACATATTGGATCTAAGAAGTTTTTCCTAATTGCATATTTTACAATTGTGAAGGTACTATCCTTAGCATGATCATCTTCAAGTACCCTGGCATTGCGGGGATGTCAACTTTGACTTGGCCTTTGTGAACATGATCATCTTCAACTACTCTACCGTTCAAGTACATCACTAATTAAGGGTGTCAAATTTTTATGCTCACAACCAATTAGTCAGTTTACTACTATTTACTACTTCTATTATAGTGATTTCTTTGCTTGTGAAGGTTTAATGCCTGCCTGATTCAGTAATGATGATATTAAAAACCAGTTGCCTAGAATTTGATGTTGTGGTTGATGTTCTTGTTGTTTAATCATTAATGTATATTACTAAAATAGGTTGAAGATATATTATTTTTTCAATATATGCTTAACCTGTTGTCTACAATTTGATGTTGTGGTTGATGTTCTTGTTGTTTAATGTGTATTACTGAAATAGGTTGAAGATTTATTTTTTTCAATACAAGCTGCCTAAAATAACTTGTGGGTTACATGAATACATGTCCAATAGTATTTTTGGACTGCTGATCCAACAGTAGTTTAGCAGTGAGTGTTCTTTTCTCCAATTTAAGATTGGATTGTTTTATGTTCTATTTCATTTTTGTGTGCGTGTGTGTGGATAAGGTGAACTTATATAAATATAAAAGCCTACGCTAGATTTTTGTTCGTTTTAGGGCTGCTTCTAGTAATAGCTAGGAAATGCTGGGCCATATCTGAATGTCTGCTCTGTGTGTGTTTTTGTGTGTGCATGTTTCTTTTTTATTATACTTGATCTATTTACCATGTACAACTTAGTTTTAAGAGAATATAGAATATAGGTTGGTTATCAAGTTGACTTGTTCAGAGACCAATTAACACCATTCTATGCCTTGAAAGGAAGAATTGCTTTAACCATCTCCCCTAAAATGCTGGAAGGAAGCTATTATACGTTCTGTTTGAAAGAACAAAGGCTCATAACACCTTTTTGTGGAGCAGTTCATATGATTTTGACAAAGGGTTAAGAAGTCCATTTTGCTAAGATCTATTGTTGGAGATCCGTTGTTCTTACCTTAATCAACTTAATCTTTCTCTTTGCAATTTTACAGCAACGAAGGACTTTCATTCAGACGAGGACTGTTCTCAAAGTTGTGGACAAGGAAGCCCATCCAAATGGAAAAGTCAAGAAAGGAAAGGTTGTGTATGGTGTGGTTGTGCGTGCTGCCATGCAACGTGGTCGTTGCGATGGCAGTGGGGTGAAGTTTGATGATAATGCTATGGTACTAGTTGACAAGCAAGGCCAGCCTATTAGCACCAGAGTTTTTGCTCCTGTCCCTCATGAGCTGAGGAAGAGAAAGCATGTGAAGATTCTTACTTTGGCTGAGCATATTGCATGAAGAATGGAGTACACTGGACTCCCAAGTGCAGGATTGTTAACATAGGCATTGTTTTGGATAAATCTAGCATATTCTTTTGGTTGGACTCTTGAAATTTGCTTAAATTTATCTGCAATTATTAATGAGGAGAAAGGTTGATTTTGCATCCCATCAACTTTGGAGTAGTGAGTTAATATCCAGGAGACCTATTCTTGTGTAGTGTATCATAAACAATCAATAATGGCTGATTTTGCATCCCATCAAAATGTGATTTCCAACTACATTAGGCTACGACTCTCTCAACTGATGACTAATTGTCAATACTTCGGTTCTTCAATGGGTACAAATACAATGCTGGAACACCATGGAAATCACTATTTTTTCCTCAGTTGGTTTTGTTTTGTTTTGTTTTTTTCCCCTACCTCCTTTAATACGAGGACAGCTTGAAATTAAACTGCTGTGTTGCAGCAGAAACATTTGTTCTTGCCAAACTTGAAGATGCGTAATCTTCCACTCATCAATCTGGTTAATCTTCCATTCCCTGAAACTTTGGTATTACAGGCAACTGATGTCAATGACGCCTTCAAAGACGTTTCGAACTCTACTCTAAGAGCCTACCTATTATTAATTGGATCAAGAAATCCCATTGTTACAGGGAACTTCTTAGATACCAATTTGTGTACATTTGTACTTCGAGGTGCCAAAATGTTATCCAAAGTACAAAACATAATCTCCATATGTTATACTGTACCATCATTTTGCTGCCATTAGCCAGTCCCCAGTAGAGAAATAGTGAGAGAGCAATAGAACAAAACAACTAGGTAAAACAAAATGAAGAAGGCTTGAATGGGGCCTCTCATACATATTGATACTCGAGTTTCATGGACTCTGAGTATCAATCTGCATGATTTTGCTTTCCACTCAAGAATGGGGCCTCACATACAGATTGATAATCGAGTTTAATGAACTCAGGTCCTGTTATGACATTACTCGAGTTTCATGGACTCGAGTATCAATCTGTATAATTTTTGCACTCAAGAAATTGAGGTCTCACATACATATTGATACTCAAGTTTAATGGACTCGGGTACCAGAACAGTACTCGAGCTCCTTAAACTCAAGAACCAAGTGGTTTTTTTTTAATCCCAAATGTCATGTCAGACAGTACTACGATGGCAAGACTTCTAGGAACTCGAGTTTATTGTGCTCGAGTACCATTTGGAACTTGAGTTTGTAGAGCTCTAGTACCGGAAAAGCGGTAAATCACTAATATGTTTCGAAACAGTGTTTTTTTACTACAAATTTTGCAAAATGGTGATATTTGGCCATTTTTACCCTCTTCTTCCACTCAAATGTGCTACTGAAAATTAAATAATCTCAATGGTGAATTTGCTTGAAGTTATTAAACTTACACGACAAAATATAATGGCATGGAGATGATAAATAGTATTGCCAGCAAAAGACTAGTCTAAAAGACTACTAAATGTCAAATATATAGGTGTGCAGAAAACCCACCGACCCGCCAAACCTGACCCGACTCGCCGGGTTGAGTCGGTTTTTAAGGCTTGGTGGGTTGAATTGGTTTAAGGTTTTGGGACAATTGATCTTGAACCATGTATGTCTCCCACGGTCCTGTAAATGAACCAAGCTACTTATGAACACCTTGAGCTGAGCTCGGGAAAGGCTTGTTTATGTTTGTTTGTTTAGTAAATAAGTCAAGTTCATGTCCAAGTTTAAACTCAACTATTAAAGAAGTCAAGCTCAAACATAATAATGTGTTCGTGAACATGCTCGTGAACATGAGGATCGATTTAACTACATATAATATTATATATTTTAGTGTATACTTGTCTAAAATTAGACTTTATACAAACTTGAGATTGGATTTTGCAAGTTTGAAAATATTTTCATATGATATCCAATTATTATTTGTTGTTTAATGATAACATTTATAGTCTATTTGTAGTAAAAAATCATAGATTTGTGAAGGGCTAACTAATTTTAGTCTTGCTTTTACTATATATGGGAAAAGAGTAAGTTAATCAAGTAGTTTGTGAACAAACTCGAGCTTGTTTGAGAAGAAAATGAACCAAGTTTAAATATGTAATTTTATTTGGGAAGTGGCTCTGGCGATTTGGGAATGAGGTCACACGTTTATGGAGGCAGGTTATAGCTTCCAAATATGGGGAGACCAGTGGGGGATGGTGTACTAGAGTTGTTAGAGGGACACATGGATGTAGTATGTGGAAGAACATTTGGAAGGGTGCTGAGAGTTTCTTTGGTCATGTGTTGTATGCGGCGGGTGAGGGTTTTCGTATCAGATTCTGGCATGACCCTTGGAGTAGCCCTACTGCCTTGAAAGATTTATATCCGGCAATGTTTGCTATTGCTGCAAATAAGGAAGCTATGATTTCTGATACGGTTGATTTTGCACTGGTTAGGGGTGGTAGAAGCTGGAACTTACATATCCGTCGTGCATTTCAAGACTGGGAGACAGGGATCTTTTATGATTTCTTTGCATATATCTCATCCAAGTTACTTGGGGGGGGGGGGGGTGATGATACCATGATATGGCAACTGAATCTTAGTAGTGTTTTTGATGTGCGCTCTTTCTATATTTCATTGCTAGCAGCCCCATTAGTGTCTTTTCCTTGGAGGAGCATTTGGAGTGTTAAGGTACCTAAAAGGGTGGCTTTCTTCTTATGGACAGCTGCTAGGGGTGGGCTTCTTACTATAGAAAACCTTGTTAAGAAGAAGTTACCTCTTGTGAATTGGTGCTGCCTTTGTCGATGTGAAGAGGAAACTATGGATCATTTATTGATCCATTGTAAGTATGCTCATACCTTGTGGAGTGAAGTCCTTCATTTGTTTGGGGTTCAGTGGGTGATGCCGAAGAATGTTGTTTCTCTTCTCTCTGCATGGTGGAATTGGTTGGGAAGTCACATTTCAAATGTGTGGAATATGGTTCCAACGTGTCTTATGTGGTTAATTTGGAAAGAGCGCAATGCCCATACTTTTGAGGAAACTGAGAGACTTGTAGACTGTGTGAAGTCTTTGCTACTTACACTTTGTTTGAGTGGTCCTGGATTTGGGGTTTATGCATTGTCATTCTTTGTTTGACTTTCTTAATTCTGTTAGTCTTTCTTTTTGATTGGTTTGTATTCTTTTCAGTGCAATGAGTTTACTATCGTAAATTCATTGTACTTTATCAATAAAGCTGTTATTACCTATCAAAAAAAAAAAGATCAAGCTCAGCTCATGTTCAAAATAGAATTTAATAAACAAACCTAAACTTTTAATAGCTCAACTCGTTTACAACACTCTTACCTCCTATTTAAAAACTTTAAAAATTCAATGTTTTAGGCTCAACTTATTAAAGAGTTTGGCTCATAGGTGAGGGAAGTGTTAGAATAATAGTTAAATAATTAAATTCACATTTCCCAACAACATCCGAGTCATAGTGGTATGGAGTAAATTAGAATGGTTATAGCGTTTTCATTTCTCATATATGTGTCATGAACCCTAAAGAATATTTGACTTTTGTAATTGAGAAATGAATGATGGTAGACCGTAGACACTCAAAATGTATGAGCAATAATTTTATCCCTCAATGGGACAAAAATTTCAAACACTGTTTTTCTTCTTGAAAACTCTTATCAGGTTGGCAAGTTTTTTCCAGTTACAATTCGGCAAAATTATAATTATTCTTATGACTCAACTTGAATATACAGTGATTTGTAGTGAGCCTGTACTTGTGCAATTAGATCTCCCAAGTCCCAAGGCAAACATGCTTGCTATCTGTTAATTACTTTTATTCTGCTTGTGAATTACTATATTTTGTCTCAAATGGTACCTTTGGCACTCCCCTTAGGGGATGGTCAGGGTTGAACTTTGGGCGCGCATGTCCCTCTACTTACTGTAGCCAAAAAAAAAAAAAAAAATCATTTGGAAAGGTTTTAAAGCTTAATGCTCTTAGAACTCGTCGTAGTGTTCATTTTTATGATGGTGGATTGACAAATGAATGCTTTGTTTTGCATGTGCAGTTTGGCTGCGCTTTGCTGCTGTTGTCTGTTGGAGGAGTGCTGCTTTTTTCTTTGATGACACAGTGAATGGTTTGTTTCTTAAGTTGGGCTGCACTTTGTTGTTGCTTGCTAGATTCTACATAATCTGTGTGGGGGTTCTGGTAATTCTATTTTTTTCCCCCTCTTATCTGGATTTTAAGAGGTTCTATGATGTGCTTTATGGGGTTCTATGTCCATGTAATTTAATCGCATTTCCTGGAATTTGAGAACAGGTTCTATTATAAGTGATGCGGTTCTGATTCCATTGTGATTATATATATATATATATATATTATTTCTTCTCACCTTTTGTACGAGTCGGGTGTGCATGGGTCGGGTTAAAGGGATTTTTTGACCCAACCTACCATGGTGGTTTAAAAAAATTCAACCCAACTCAACCCAACCCATCATATAAGTCCAACCCAACCCAACCCAACCCAACCTAACTCACATGGGTCGGGTGGAACCCATGGGTTTGACAAATTTTATTATTATTATTATTATTAAATTGAGTAAAAAAATATAAATATTAATATATTAAAAAAACTTAAAGATTAGTATTAATGTAAGTCTTTAAAGACAAGCAACACTAATGACTAAACAACAATAGTAATTTATTAGGGTTTGTGTAAACTAATTGGCTTTTATATAGGATACGAAGAAGTGATTATTTTAAAAAAATTATTAATTATATAATATTATATATATATATATATTAAATTTGTATTAGTAAGAGGAACCGAGAAAGTGCTACTCACTCGCTGCTTTTTTAAAAAAATTATTAAATATATAATATATTTTAAATATATATATATATATATATGTGTGTCCTATATCTGATTTTAAAAAAAAATTATTAAATATATAATATATTTTAAATATATATTAAATATGGGTGGGTCGGGTCGGGTTTGGCGGGTTTGTAATTTTATGGCTCAAACCCAACCCAATTCAACTCACCAAGCCTTAAAAACCGACTCAACCCGGCGAGTCGGGTCAGGTTTGGCGGGTCGGTGGGTTTTCTGCACACCTATATATTTGACATTTAGTAGTCTTTTAGACTAGTCTTTTGCTGGCAATACTATTTATCATCTCCATGCCATTATATTTTGTCGTGTAAGTTTAATAACTTCAAGCAAATTCACCATTGAGATTATTTAATTTTCAGTAGCACATTTGAGTGGAAGAAGAGGGTAAAAATGGCCAAATATCACCATTTTGCAAAATTTGTAGTAAAAAAACACTGTTTCGAAACATATTAGTGATTTACCGCTTTTCCGGTACTAGAGCTCTACAAACTCAAGTTCCAAATGGTACTCGAGCACAATAAACTCGAGTTCCTAGAAGTCTTGCCATCGTAGTACTGTCTGACATGACATTTGGGATTAAAAAAAAACCACTTGGTTCTTGAGTTTAAGGAGCTCGAGTACTGTTCTGGTACCCGAGTCCATTAAACTTGAGTATCAATATGTATGTGAGACCTCAATTTCTTGAGTGCAAAAATTATACAGATTGATACTCGAGTCCATGAAACTCGAGTAATGTCATAACAGGACCTGAGTTCATTAAACTCGATTATCAATCTGTATGTGAGGCCCCATTCTTGAGTGGAAAGCAAAATCATGCAGATTGATACTCAGAGTCCATGAAACTCGAGTATCAATATGTATGAGAGGCCCCATTCAAGCCTTCTTCATTTTGTTTTACCTAGTTGTTTTGTTCTATTGCTCTCTCACTATTTCTCTACTGGGGACTGGCTAATGGCAGCAAAATGATGGTACAGTATAACATATGGAGATTATGTTTTGTACTTTGGATAACATTTTGGCACCTCGAAGTACAAATGTACACAAATTGGTATCTAAGAAGTTCCCTGTAACAATGGGATTTCTTGATCCAATTAATAATAGGTAGGCTCTTAGAGTAGAGTTCGAAACGTCTTTGAAGGCGTCATTGACATCAGTTGCCTGTAATACCAAAGTTTCAGGGAATGGAAGATTAACCAGATTGATGAGTGGAAGATTACGCATCTTCAAGTTTGGCAAGAACAAATGTTTCTGCTGCAACACAGCAGTTTAATTTCAAGCTGTCCTCGTATTAAAGGAGGTAGGGGAAAAAAACAAAACAAAACAAAACCAACTGAGGAAAAAATAGTGATTTCCATGGTGTTCCAGCATTGTATTTGTACCCATTGAAGAACCGAAGTATTGACAATTAGTCATCAGTTGAGAGAGTCGTAGCCTAATGTAGTTGGAAATCACATTTTGATGGGATGCAAAATCAGCCATTATTGATTGTTTATGATACACTACACAAGAATAGGTCTCCTGGATATTAACTCACTACTCCAAAGTTGATGGGATGCAAAATCAACCTTTCTCCTCATTAATAATTGCAGATAAATTTAAGCAAATTTCAAGAGTCCAACCAAAAGAATATGCTAGATTTATCCAAAACAATGCCTATGTTAACAATCCTGCACTTGGGAGTCCAGTGTACTCCATTCTTCATGCAATATGCTCAGCCAAAGTAAGAATCTTCACATGCTTTCTCTTCCTCAGCTCATGAGGGACAGGAGCAAAAACTCTGGTGCTAATAGGCTGGCCTTGCTTGTCAACTAGTACCATAGCATTATCATCAAACTTCACCCCACTGCCATCGCAACGACCACGTTGCATGGCAGCACGCACAACCACACCATACACAACCTTTCCTTTCTTGACTTTTCCATTTGGATGGGCTTCCTTGTCCACAACTTTGAGAACAGTCCTCGTCTGAATGAAAGTCCTTCGTTGCTGTAAAATTGCAAAGAGAAAGATTAAGTTGATTAAGGTAAGAACAACGGATCTCCAACAATAGATCTTAGCAAAATGGACTTCTTAACCCTTTGTCAAAATCATATGAACTGCTCCACAAAAAGGTGTTATGAGCCTTTGTTCTTTCAAACAGAACGTATAATAGCTTCCTTCCAGCATTTTAGGGGAGATGGTTAAAGCAATTCTTCCTTTCAAGGCATAGAATGGTGTTAATTGGTCTCTGAACAAGTCAACTTGATAACCAACCTATATTCTATATTCTCTTAAAACTAAGTTGTACATGGTAAATAGATCAAGTATAATAAAAAAGAAACATGCACACACAAAAACACACACAGAGCAGACATTCAGATATGGCCCAGCATTTCCTAGCTATTACTAGAAGCAGCCCTAAAACGAACAAAAATCTAGCGTAGGCTTTTATATTTATATAAGTTCACCTTATCCACACACACGCACACAAAAATGAAATAGAACATAAAACAATCCAATCTTAAATTGGAGAAAAGAACACTCACTGCTAAACTACTGTTGGATCAGCAGTCCAAAAATACTATTGGACATGTATTCATGTAACCCACAAGTTATTTTAGGCAGCTTGTATTGAAAAAAATAAATCTTCAACCTATTTCAGTAATACACATTAAACAACAAGAACATCAACCACAACATCAAATTGTAGACAACAGGTTAAGCATATATTGAAAAAATAATATATCTTCAACCTATTTTAGTAATATACATTAATGATTAAACAACAAGAACATCAACCACAACATCAAATTCTAGGCAACTGGTTTTTAATATCATCATTACTGAATCAGGCAGGCATTAAACCTTCACAAGCAAAGAAATCACTATAATAGAAGTAGTAAATAGTAGTAAACTGACTAATTGGTTGTGAGCATAAAAATTTGACACCCTTAATTAGTGATGTACTTGAACGGTAGAGTAGTTGAAGATGATCATGTTCACAAAGGCCAAGTCAAAGTTGACATCCCCGCAATGCCAGGGTACTTGAAGATGATCATGCTAAGGATAGTACCTTCACAATTGTAAAATATGCAATTAGGAAAAACTTCTTAGATCCAATATGTTAAAAGTAGAAAAGTGAAATCATGGCCAACCCACAAATGACCTGACACCCTTTAGAGGAAGAAAAAAAAAATGAAAAACATTACATTACACATAGGGCAATTACACATTACATTACATTAACCAATTAGTATGCAATTTTTGCGACAAACCAAATGGCAATGCTAATGACTTTTTGTATGCATCCTAT
This sequence comes from Quercus suber, assembly GCF_002906115.3. Classification (NCBI taxonomy): domain Eukaryota; kingdom Viridiplantae; phylum Streptophyta; class Magnoliopsida; order Fagales; family Fagaceae; genus Quercus; species Quercus suber. The sequence goes on from NW_027070038.1 coordinate 343,303, forward strand.
AGGGAAAGTAGCTTATAGTGTAAATGTCATATTTGATCCTTAAAATTTTATCCAATTTTTCTTAAGTTTTAAAAATACATAATTGAATGGCATATAGCATGCATTTTGATCTAATGGTATATATCATGCATTTGTTTCAAGTTACATTTAGAATGATGCCACGATTCAAACTTAGCGTACCTAGTCCGTGAGACCACCACTCGTTGGTACCTCGTTCCGCTTAGGGCATATTCTTCGGTTNCTTTTGTTAACGAGTGCCCTTGGGGCACACGTTTAAGCCAAGACCTTCAGTCTATTTTTTTAAATAGACTTTAGAGTGAAATCTCACAACATAAAAATCTCCTACATATTTTGAACATGAATTTAACTAATAACACATAAACCAAACAACATAGCAAAATGGCATAAATTTATATATAAAATGGCATTACCAGCCACGTAAGAAAGAGAGACAGCCGGGCTGATCATCGTAGTGGTGATGCTCACAGTGGTAGTGTTGATATTGCTGTGGCGGCGGTGGATGCTGGTACCCTTGTGCGAAATACCCTTGGTACCCCTCGTACGTCGGAGGCTGCGGAGGTGGGTACCCCGGATATCCTGGCGGTGGGTTCGCTGGTGGTGGTGGTGGTGGGGGGTACCCATCGTACGGTGGCGCTGATGGGTATCCCTGTGGCGGGGGTGGAGGATATGGATATCCGTACCCTACAATTTATTTAAAATTTTCATCAAAATTAAAATTGAATGCTAAAGTAATAGAATTCTAAGTAAGAAATTGAAATTCGAAAATTAAACTTGAAAAAGGGAATATTTGATCGAAGGATTTTTTACCTGGGGGAGGGTACGGTTCTTGTGGAGCTCTCTGGTAACTCATTTTCGGGCTTTCAAGAGGAGATTTTTTTGGTGGAGAAACATATCTAGATATTTGATCAGTTTTGATTGAATAAATTAACCAGGTAAAAAAAAAAAAGTAGTTGGTACAGCCAGCCTTTGCGCAATCATGGCGTGCCATGTCATCAGCCCTTCCAAAACCACACAAAAGCTCTTTTTGATCCGTTCTGCTATTTTTTTTTTTTTTACTCTCAAATTGCTATTTTAGTAACGTATCCGCAAGAGCTCTAGCATTTGGGATACTAAATATGTTTTATTTTACATTATAAAAACTTACATTATCTATTTTACTATCTTATTTTATAATTCTTCTAACATTTTGGTTTTTATTTTTACAAACAATTCATTAAAATAATACTAGCATATGAGCATATATTCACGCACATACTCAAAGGCTCTTTTATTTTTTTGATAAAAATTAATAATTTGCATTTATTATAATTTAGGATTTTTATATTTTTAATCACAAAAAAAAAAATCCCTAAGAGTGTGATGAAAAAATTATTTCTCCCACAAATGCATAAATCAATACTACCAAGAATTTTGGAAGATATCTGTTCGCTCAACGAATGGTTTGAGACTTGATTGCATTTGCGAATCTTAATTCTAGACCTCGTAAAATGTGTCCATAACGTCAAATCGATTGAAGTCATCAATTAGTTGATAAAGTTTGGCTTAAAAAAAAAAAAAAAACCAACAACAACGTTCAAAAGCACAAATTGACCAAATTGTCAAAAAAAATTTACAGAGAAAAAGAAACATGAGATTGATGATAATGAAACTTGGCCTTCACAAATATAAGATAAATATAAAACTAACTAACAAATGTGGAGGTTAGTGGTAATAAGGAGATCGTGAGTGAAAAAGTGAAAAACAAAAATAAAAGCGTGAGAAATTACATAGTAGCAACTGCTTTTTAGTAGGGATGTTGGGATGATAAGGATAGATAGAAATTATATTACTGGTTTTAAAGTATGAGTCTTGAGTCTTTTTTTTTTTTTTTTTTAAATAAAGAAGAAGAGATTTGGGAAAATAAAAACATGAGATTAGAGTAATGAAATTAAAAAAAAAAAAATTGAAAAAAAATGGGGACAAAAGAAACAAATACATCGTGATGAAGTTAAAAAAAAAAAAAAAAAAAGTGAATACGTGGGGTGAGTTTTGTAGATTGGAGGAGTTTTAAACTAACAAAAGAGTAACTCTATTTTGTAGGGAGTTAGTGAGTAGAAGTGGGAATTTAAATCAATGTAAAAGAAGGAGTTTATTAGAACCAAAAAACGTAGAAGTAGAAATTTAATATTTTTGTCAATTTACTTTTTAACCCCATTTTTAAGTTTTAAGTCAATTAAATTATGGGATACTTTTGTAAGTCAAAAAAGCTATAACTAACTTTATGAATCCTCTTAATATATTCAGAAGATAAAATTTACCAACAAATAATATTAAAAATTATTATCTCTTCCATCAACAGCAGCACCACCAAGAACACTCCAATAGTAGTAGCACCCATCAACAGTAGCACCACCGAGAAACACTCCAACAGCAACAACACCCGCCAATAGTAGCAGCACTAAGAAACACTCCAACAAAAACCTAGGCACCAAAATACCCAAATCTAAACACTGAGTCATCACCGAAAATACCCAAAAAACCAAATCTAAACACATAAGACCCACGACAGCCTATGACAAGCAAAACCCAAGACCTCACGGCGAGCAAAACCACCCACCCACAATGGCCCATGACCCCACGACAAAGAAAACCACCCATCCATGGCCACCCATGCCCCACGAATCCACTCCTACCTATGGCCACCCACAGCCTCAACAACCCCACATCGATCTAAAGCCTCCCAAAGTAGATCTGAAGCCTTTTTCTTCATACCCAAAGCTGATCTTGAGAAGAGGGAGGCTTCATTGTGAGAGGAAGAGAGTAGAGGGTGTGAGATAAAGAGATGAGGAAAAAAAAAAAAAAAAAGAAGAGAGAGATCAGAGGAGTCTGAAGTGAGAGGAAAAGAGAGAAGAGATTAAAAAAATATAATTTTTTTACATTCTAATGAATAGTAAGAGCATTTACAATGGGAATGCTAAATGCCATATGTTACCTCTATTTAGCATTTGTCTCTCAAAAACCTCCACCATTCAGAATTGTAAAAAAATTTTCCAATACTGCTATAGTGCCATCCTACTTTTATGATGGCACTGTAGACTATTGTATTTGTTTTTTAATCTGTTTTATTCTTTCTCTCTCCTCTATGTTAGACACATTTTCTTTCTCAACTTTCTCTCTCTCTTTCCTCATCTCAGTATTTTATCTTCCTCTCTCTTTATGAATTGCTCTTAACTCTCACTCTCTTTCTCTCTTTGTGCCGGAGGGTTGGGCCTCCATGCCGATGTGTGGGTTATGGGTTAGTGGATCGGTGGGTTTGGAGTTCTAGGTTCTGTGGTTTTTTTTTTTTTCCTATGACCAGTGCTTAAAGGAAGAGGTGGGTATGGCTGAATTGGGTATGGCATTTTGCTATTGGTTTGATTTGATTTTGGGATGGATTTTTTTTTTATTTTTTTTATTTTTATGGGTTCATGGTGATGGAGTTAGGGGTTACCGTCGTGGTGGTGGAAGGGGGTGGGGTTTTTATTATGGGTCATATGTGGGTTCATGGTGGTGAAGGTGGGGGGGGGGGGGTTGCCGTGGTGATGGTGGTGGCGTGGCCATGAGTTTCAGTGGCAGAGGTTTCTGGGTTTTGTTTTCTCTATTGGTTTTTGGGTTTTGTTAATCCATGGGTTTCTAGGTTTCAATGGCCATGAGTTTGTAACTAGGGTTTCAAGAAAACAACATTATGGATGGGTATACTTAGAGGAAGCTTCTATATGTGCTTGAAGATGACTTTGGTTTTCAGCTAATAAAAATCAGTTTGGGTATGTTCTTTGTCGTGGTGGTGGTAGCAAGTGGTTGTAGAGGTGATTTGGGTTTTGGGTTTTTGTTTTTATTTAGGTTTTGGGATATATTATTTTATTGTGTAGAAATATTATTTTAATGTGTTGTATTGTAAAATAAAAGTTGAGATGTTGAAGTATATGTAAAATGGTATAGTATAATTGATAAAATAACTTTTTGAGATGGTAAAGTAGGATATGATACAATTTTCAAATGGAGATGCTCTAAGATTGCAAATATGCAACCTTACTATAGCTGAGATGGAAAAAGTTTTGGGTTTGCATGCCTGGATGTGGAAGGAATTTAAGGATTTAGGTGGTAAAATAGCAACTGGGGGGTTTTTACACCCCCCAATGCTAGTGCTCTAAAGATGAACTTTATTCAGGTGTGTAAATCTAAATTTTTTTTTTAGCAATTATAAATAGTAAGTACTTATATTTTTAGGAGCAACTGTTAACAGTAACTTCTTATATTTATAGACACTACTATTCATGAGTTGTAAACTGAAAACATTATATGTTATTCCTTTTTTTCTTTCTCTCACTTTTTCTCTCCCACTTTTATTTGGTAGTGTGTATCATTTTGATGAGTCCAAATTTGGTAAGAACATTCATATTCGAGAATGTAAAAAAATACATATTTTACATCTTCAAACACTATTTTATCTGTTTTTACCTACAACCCAATAAAATAATAAAATAATAATAAAATTTTTACATGCTTTCTCTACTTTACCAATTTAACAATACACCCAATATCTCGATTCTTATTTTTATATATAATCTTGTTATGACATATGTGGTTCACATGTTAAGAACATATGTCATACTTTTATATAATTAGCTAATCCTTTGACAAAACGCACTTTACTTGTAATTGGGTAAATCTAGGATGTGTTGAAATACTTCAAGAAACCATGTTCAAGATCAAGTGTTGAAGCCTTCAAGTCTGTCCAAGATTCAAGCTGAAAAGTGTCTGTCATTAAATCTCGACAGCTAGCTCGACAACTAGCATCTATCGAGACCTGTAGAGCTGTTCAACTCCGTGGCTCAATAGCAGCTCGACAAATTGGGTATCTGTCGAGGTTTATGAAAAACAGAATTTCAATTCTGTTTTGACTTTAATCCGTGTTTATGTGTTTGGGCCTTCGTTTCTCCTAACCCTAGGCATATTAAATGATTGTTTTAAGGGCCGTCAAAGAGTACACAAGTTGCATAAGCATTGAGCAAAGTTTGTTCGAGCAATTTGTGACCGAAGACAAAGTCTTGTCCTAGTTCATCTCTTTTGAAGAAGTTGCTATGTATGTGCACCTTTGGGTTTTGTGACCAAGCATCTTCTTGATCTTCATCGTGGATGAACTGAAGAACTTTGCAGCCAACAACTCTTTCTAGTTGGTGATTGAAGTTGCGTACTAGGATCCGCGCATTGGTTAGTCACGTACTTGGGAGTCGTGCATCAAAAAGGGAAATTGTCACTACAGAACAAATCCAATTGGGTATCGAGGTAAGGGTTCAACTGAAGGTTGGTAAGGTACTTGGGATTCCTTTACTTGTAACCGCTTGTTGTGATAATAGTAGAATTTCGGGAGTGGTAACCTGAAAATCACCCGGTGGGGTTTTTGCCGTCAGGTTTTCCCCATTCATAAACAAATCATCGTGTTATTTATTTTTTGCTGCATAATTAGTTTATTGGTGATTTGTTTGTGCTACCACGCGTTTGCATGTTAATTTGATTAATTAATAACTTAGCTAATCAATTAATTTGAATCAAAAGGGGTCAATTCGTTTTTAGCCTATCAAATCTAATAAAATAACATAAACTACACTCAAATAATATAAAAAAATTTTGTTTCTCTCTCTTCTCTTCCATGAATAATAGATTGTATATTTGAAAACTCACTATTTATGTTTGCTTAAAAAAAATAGCAATACTACCCATATAAACTTGATTTTTGGGATGTTGGTTAGTAAAATACTAATGCTCAAAGAGCATTCACATCAAAGGTGTGAAAATGCTAAAAACTCATTTTTGCAACTCATTTCACAAAAAACACGCTACAACAAGGTTGCTATACATAAAATTTTTGGTAACTGAGCTATAGTAGACTGTCGTAAATGACAATCTAATGTAGCTTAACACTCAATTTTTATTTTTTATTTTTATTACTTCTCTTTCACTATTCTATCTCTTTTCTTCTTTCTTTTTCTCTCACTAGTCTCACTTTCTTCACCAGCCTTTCTTTCACTTTCTTCTTTTACCCCAAGAGGAAAACATGAGATTTTGGGTTTAGGTTTGAGCAAAATCAAAAGAAAGGAAGCGAGATAGAGAGGATGACCGGAGCAAAGGCTGTCGAGAGAGGATGGGTGGAGTGTGAGGCTGTGGGTTTGTGGAGGATGGGCGGAGCGTGATGGTGGTTGGTTGTGGGTTTGTGGAGGTGGTAAGTGTAGGGTTGTGGAGGTGGCCTTGTAGGTGTGTGGGTTGGCTTTAGATGAAGAGAGAAGAGATTTGTACAGGGAGAGAGAGAGAGAGAGAGAGAGAGAGAGAGAGAGATGAATTAAAAAAATTTAGGTAATGTGAAAAATAGAAGTTTTGATGTTGGATGTATTGTAAAGTGTATTGTTAAAATAGATAAAGTATTTTTTGATATGCTAATTGCAAAAAGTTTTAACTTCTTTACTGTAAATGCTCTAAGGCTGAGGTGTAAAACCCATATTTTATACAATTTAATAAGAGATTGCTACATTGACTTTTTACTTAAAACTCAATAAAACTTACCAAACCTAATAACATAATAAATTCTCGATTTGGTTGGATTTTCAAATAGGTATTAGAATTGATTGAGTGTACTTGTGCTTATTCTTTAATATGTGATAAGATAATATGACATGTTGGAATTGGAAAGTGTAAAACTTAGATTTTACACCACATCTTTATAGAATTTAATATCTATTTTTGTTACAAATATATATTAGTCATATTAGCCCAATGTAATAGGCCCAAGCCTAGTCCTACTTGTACTAGTAGTCTAAGGTTTGGTCGCCTATATATACTCATATTAGGCTTCATTATAACACAGGTTATTGTACTGCACTCTTATACAATAAAGATGTAGCCCTTAAGGGATTCCTCCGTGGATGTAGGCCGACAAGGCTGAACCACGTAACCCTCGTGTTCTCAGTGTTCCTATTCTATGCTTTATCTTTTGCATCCACTCTAGCATACACAATATGGTACAACACATTGCGTTGATAATAATAATAATATTGTCTATTTAACATGGTATCAGAGCTAATATTTAACATGGTATCAAAGCTGTTATTTAACATAGTATCAGAGCCAAACTCCGTTCTTGGCATTAAACAAACATCTCTACATAACAAAGAAGATTGTCACGTGCATACCACCATCTGAAGTCACATATGTTTGTCTGCTAAATCCAGACTCCACAGCATCTCGCAGCCACCATGGCTCTGTGCTATGTCAAAATCCAACAACCAAGCGAACCGTGACTTAACTTATCAAATCTGTGCAATTCCAAGCTCCGCCTGACGAAACCAACACAACAGACGTGCTCCACGACCTCCCACGACAAAACCCCAGAAATCCGGTAGCCCAAGGCCTCTCCGCGTGCCACCACGCACCGTGCTTTTCTCTGGAAAATATCCCACGCGTCGTCATAGATTCCTGACTTCTAGGTGGTCTTCTGGGCACACGCACCGCCTTGTCGGCCTCCTCGTCCGGCGATCTACGAAACTTGCGATTTCGGTCCTTATCTGAAGTCACACACGCTTAAATGCGCCGCCAGGGTATCTGTCTCGCCATCACGCGCCGGTATACGTCGACACGCGCCTTCCACGCGCCGAAGAAGTCCTGCTTATGTCATATGACGTCATGGTATGACGTCATCACTCCATGTCAGCATGACACGAAAGCCCTAGTCTACGTCAGCGACACGTCATAAGATGACATCAGCGGCTCTGCTGCCTGATTCGTGACCGACCCAAAAATCCGGAACCGACCCAGTCTAGTATCCGTTGACTTTGACTCTGGACTAGTTGACTTTTTGACTTCATTGACTTTGACTTTTGCATTAACTTTTGACCAAAAATTAAAATTTCTGAAAGGGCCTATCTTGCTCAGTTTTTCACGTAGATTCCAATTTTGGACTCCATTTCTTCATTTGAAACTCCAAAATTGGTGAATTGGCACATTCTTCATTGTGGTTTCTTCAAAGGCATTCTTCAAGGCATTCTTCAAGTGATCTTCTCATGCTTATCCAACCTCAAGCCTTTATCGAGCTTCCGCCTTGAGTTTGAGGGAGGGTGTTAGAGATATATATTAGTCATATTAGCCCAATGTAACAGGCCCAAGCCTAATCCTACTTGTACTAGTAGTCTAGGGTTTAGTCGCCTATATATACTCATGTTAGGCTTCATTGTAACACAGGTTATTGTACTGCACTCTTATACAATAAAGATGTAGCCCTTAAGGGATTCCTCTGTGGATGTAGGCTGACAAGGCTAAACCACGTAACCCTCATATTCTCAGTGTTCCTATTCTATGCTTCATCTTCCACATCCACTCTAGCATACATAACATGGTACAACACATTGCGTCGATAATAATAATAATATTGTCTATTTAACATGGTATCAGAGCTAATATTTAACAATTTTAATGAGTTGTATAGAAATATAGAGGATGTGATGGAGGGTGTATTGTTAAATGAGTTAGTAAAACAGATAAAATAGACTTTTGGGTTGTAAAATAGATTTTTTATAAAAACCCAGTTGTAAATGCTCTTATAAATGCAATAGGTGACTCCATCTCTTCTGATATAGATACTCTCATCAAATGAAATTTTGTGTTAGGAAAGTGGCGTCCTAAAAGGTGATGGACTTGTATCTTGCATTTATGAACCCTCAAGGGTCTAAGTATATTTTTTGAGACGTTTGTGGGGAATGTCATTTTTTGAAACTTCAAGGGAGGTTAATATAATTTATATTTATTTTGGTTTCTTTACTCACATATAGCGGCATACATACATTATGTCCTTTTATTATTATTTTTCCACTTAGAATGTGTTTCTTTTTTCCCATTTACTTGACTCAGATATATGACATATTATGTAATGATATTAAGTATTTTATTTTATTTCATGGGAATGATATTAAGTATTTGATTTTGAATAAGTAATTCACCAATTTGGTATGATATAACTCTATGTCTATGTGACGTAGCTAAATAAAAAATTATCGTAAGTTATACTATAGAAGCTCATCCTATAAACAGTAAACTCAAAATTTTATTAAATAAAAACGTATGGTGGATGGTTTTAAAAAAAAAATCGTGAAACATATTTTTTTTTCATGAATCTTTAAATTTCTTAAAAATTGGTAGAACTGTAACGTGTATGATTCAAATATAATAATAAAGTAATTTCAATTGAAGTAATATATTAAATTTCTCGAAACATGGTCAATTGAGATTCACTTAAACTATACTATCTCGATAATTTGTGAACAAGTATATTGTACAACATTTAACATTTACCTTGAGTTTCTTGTCATAATCACAATTCACAATGCATAAAACAAAAAAATTAATATAGTGTATTGTGGGGATAAAAGCCCAAATTTATATATTGAGTCTTGGGCACTATTTGAAGATTAGGGTATATCCGAAGAGGAATAAATGATTGAAAAAAGCCCCAAACTGGAGAATCATGCAGGGAAATGATCAAAGAATATAGTCCGAAGAGTTTGTCCTCCTCGGATATGAAGAATATCGATCAAGCAAGTACATGGGAGGTTTGAGTGACCTTTCTGATAATTCCAACGATAAGGATAAACTTTAGGCACGTATGAAGATGATAAGAACAGAGAAATATCTAAAGAAAAAGTTGCTACCACTGCATTAAATGCACTACAATAACTTTTCTGGCTGCATTAATGTGGAGAAGACCCCTGAACAGTGCAGCCTCAGCTACTACCACTCATGGAGAACTAAAGAAGATACCTGATAGGACACATACTCATGTGAATGTTTAGATGAAAAACAAGTGTACAATGAAGATAGACAAAAAGAAAACTATATAAATGTAAAGGACCTCTCATGAGAGGGGGATGAAAAAAGAGAGAAAGGAAGAGAGAAATAAAGTTTACTGTAGCTTTAAGAAGTATATAAACAAAAGTTGGTCTCCTCGGACAACAATTTATTCAAGTTTCAAGTTTGTTCTTGCACTTATTTATCTGTTCACCCACTCTCTACAAATTCATTATATTAGACTTGTTGGGCTCATATTCCATACCTCTTGGGTTTGGGCCACAAATATAGACCCTACATGTATAATATATCACATAAGATTTCAACTTGTGTCACTTGCTCTAATTGTAGCATGTAAGACTTAATTTTTATTATGTAGTATATAATTTTAATAAATAAGATATTAGCTTTATGTGGATGGTATAAATACCTATAATAAACCATCATTATTCACCTGTTTGCGATTCGAAAAAGCTGAAATTCGAAAGTAACATATTCACATATTTAAAGACATGAGATGTCCCCCTTCATGGATCAATTAGGGAACTGTCCTTGGGTTTGAAAAGCTTGAGTTAGCAAATTGATTTGATTTAATTCACTACACATCATTATACTGTAATATTTTAATAATTTAAGAAAATTTTGGTATTGTTAACTATATTTTTTTTATAAAATTTTTATCATCAACAGGTTCGAAATTTCCACACTTAAGAGATCTTAAAATCTCGTGAAAATAAATAAATAGAGAATTCAAACTAAAGAGCAAGTTTATTTGATTGAAACAAAAGGAACCAACAACTTGGGCCTAAAGTTTACAAACCCAACATAAATATATATATATATATATGTATATCTTATTAATAGCCCCAAAACTAGTTTATGGCGGCCCATTCATTTTGTATAGTACTGTATACTAAACGTCTATACGGGCAGGGGGTTCTATAATTGAGTTTCAATTCAATAAGGAGCTGTGTAAATCTCTCTTTATTTACACCCACCAATACCAGAATGCCACATAAATTTTTTATAAAATTAATTTATAAGGAGTATCACACCCAATCCATTTTCAACAAAACCTTATCTTAGAAAATAAAATCTCATCAAATAAAAGTACCGCTTCTTCTACGACTAGGAAAATTGACAATCCTTTAACATTTGGCTATGTCGCTTTTGTATGAATCGCCTGGAGTTGGAATAAATGTTGGCCGACCTAGAATGCAGTTGAAAATGGGGGAAAGTGACCTAAAAAAGAAGCCGCTCATTAGAACCTAAAGAATTACCTGCTTCAACTTCACAAGGTAATAGATTAATGGAGACAAATCGACCATTAGATCCATTATTTGATCTTTGAGTATTTAACAGTAACCGAACTAAAGAATCACAAGATAATAGATGAATTAAAGAGCGGATCATTTGGGATCTAGACATCTGGTGATTAGAAGGGAAAAACTGATTTTTGCACACTTAGGGTGAGATCAAATGAAATAGTTGAATTAATGGAGATGAATAGAATGATTTCGTGAACCAAACAATCATTAATCTTGAGAAACTAACCATTATGTCTTTTTGTAAAATATTTTACCTAGTTTTGAAAGGCAAAATATTTTACAATATTTTACAACGAATTTTCGGTCAAATGAAAACTTTTTCAAGTTTAACCAAATTTTACAATGAAACAAACATGATAAAATGCTACAATAGAAGAATAAAAAAATAGAAGGAACCATAGATATGAAATCTGAGGTAGTTAGTAATGAAATGACCAATGCAGAATCAGACTCTAAAATAGTATTCATGTAGCCAAGATAGATTATCATATCGGTTGACATAAGGGATTGCTTCCATGTCATCATTTTCTATAAAGAAGAAAATTCATTTCATTGATGGATTATCTTATGGATATAGTCCTTGGACAAACGATTTCTTGTCGAAAAACAAATGCATTCCTAGAAAGCCACATATGCTAGGTTTGTTTGAGATCCGCTTATTTTGCTGAAACCAGTAGCGACTCTAGGAATTTTGTCTAGGGTGTTCCTATTCCACTTTGAAAAAATTTCGGGTAATTTTAGTCCGTTTTGGGACGTTTCGGTAAATACCGGCTGAAATTCAAGATTTGGCTAGCATGAAGTTTGTGCTTAAAAGAAAAAATGTTCTTAAAACCAAAACAAATTTGCATTCTGTACACCAAAAAACCTCAAAAAGGAAAAAAAAAAAATGAAAAGAAAAGAAATGAACCAAGGTATCTGTACAATAAACTATAAGTTCATTTGAAATATTAATAAAATTATTAATTATTGTTGTTTAGTTGTTTCATAAATTTGTTTTTCTTTTATAAACTATAATTTGTTGTATTGTTGTTTCATTAATTATTAAATTATTAATTGTTGTTTAGCCTAAGATAATTTAATTTGTTTGTTTTTTATAATGTATTAGTTAATTAAATTATTAATTATTGATGTTTAGTTGCTTCATTAATTTTTTTTACTAACTACTAGCAGTCTAGCACACACCCCATTGTGCATTAGCACACACTAGTACACACCTCATGTGTGCACACACCCTTACCTCTCCGATACCGTATCCGAGGCCGTTTTGGTTTAACTAGAAAAACAAAATATTTCGATACTGATTAATACCAGTGTACCGTTTTAAAATTACGACTAAATATATATATTTTCTTAAAAATTTTATAGGCGAAAAGCACATTTTAGTCCCTACATTTTTAGGCGATTTCTATTTTAGTCCCTAAATTTTATTTTTACCGCTTTTAGTCCCTATCCTGAAAAACGGTTCCGTTTTGGTCCTTGCCGTTACATATTAGATCTCAATTCATAAAATTTTTAATTTTTTATTCTGTTTTTAATTTTTTTTTATTTAGTTAAAATTAATAAATTTTTTTTTTTAATTTATATGCTGACGTGGCATTTTTTAATGTCAAAAAATATTTTTTTATTATTAATTAGGCCACGTGGACATTAAACAAATATTATTTATTATCGCCGTTTGTCACGTCAGCAATATCCGTTTCTGATGTAACGGCAAGGACCAAAACGGAACCGTTTTTCAGGATAGGGACTAAAAGCGGTAAAAATAAAATTTAGGGACTAAAATAGAAATCGCCTAAAAATGTAGGGACTAAAATGTGCTTTTCGCCAATTTTATATATACTCTTAAAAATATAAAATGATTTTAAAGTCTGGCATAATAATTCTTTTAAATATTAGTAATAATTATGATTGTAGTATAATTTTTTTTTTTTTGAGAAGCATTGTAGTATAAATTTTTTTTTTAAAAAAAAGAGTTGTACTTTAATAATAGTACTAAGTCCATGTACTTACTAAATGCAGTAGTGAAAAAACAAAAGAAATAAAAAACAATGTGCAAAAGTTAAAGCTAAGCACGTGGGTGGTTGGAGATAAACTTGAAATTTTTGAAAAACTTTTGACTCATTTGATGACTTCAGTATTCACGTGGGGAGTGGGACACTAGTGTACAAAACAATATACAGCAATTGGGGATTTTTTAGAAAATAACTACAAAACCCAAACAATATTATTAGTTAGGCAATGTTTCAAACATATTGCATTTCTAACAATTCGACTTCAGAGGAGTCGATTTTACTGTTCATATCACCTATTTTTGCGCCACGTAGATAAAGAAATCGAGTCCTTTATAGTCATTTTTTATACATAAAAATCGACTTCAGTGAGGTCGTTTTCAATACAAAGAAAACGACTCCACTGGAGTCGTTTTCTTTGTAGTGAAAACGACTCCGGTGAAGTCGATTTGCTTATAATCCCACCAGCACCAAGGACTCCACACAACTAGCTTCAGTTGTGTTACAAAACCCCCATGCCGTCACAGAAGAACCCAGCAACACCGACGAGCAACATCGACGAGCAAGCGAACTCAGGCGCCGATGAACCCAGGCGGCAGGCGCCGATGAACCAAACCCCGACAAACCCAGGCACCGATTTCACCAGACCTCGACGAACCCAGCAACACCGACGGCGAAGCACGAAGAACAAACTCCAGGCGCCGATTCTGACCAAACCCCGGCGAAAGCTGATCGGATCGAATAAGTGGAGGAGAACACGCTCGGGTATGACTCCGTTTTGGATTTGATTTCTTCTGGGGTTCTTCTGGTTGTGAGGTTTTTTTTCAAGGATATGGCAATGACGTGAATGGATTTCTTTGAATTTCTACACAGAGAAATCGATTTCAGTGAAGTCGTTTTCTACACATGGAAATAGACTTCACTGAAGTCGATTTCTTTGTATAGAAATCGACTCCACTGAAGTCGATTCCTTTGTATAGAAATCGACTCCACTGAAGTTGATTTTTATGTATAAAAAATGACTATAAAAAACTCGATTTCTTTATCTACATGGGGCAAAAAATAGGCGATATGAACAGTAAAATCGACTCCTCTAAAGTCGAATTGTTAGAAATGCAATATGTTTGAAACGTTGTCTAACTAATAATATTGTTTGAGTTTTGTAGTTATTTTCTAAAAAATCCCCAGCAATTGACATTCAAAACTGGAAATACCAAAGAACAGAAAAGCAGAAAAGTTGAAGAAAAACAGAGAACGGAGAAGAAAAGGCGAGGAAGAAGAAGCTGAAGCAGGTGAGGATACTGCGATTGACCAAATGGAAGTGGCCGGAGACATGGAAGTGATCGGTGATGTGGTGGTGAGTGGCTGTGACGACAAAAACCAATGATTTTGGCCCTTTTTTTTTTTCATTTCAGATTCTCTGTTACATTTTTTTTTTATATAGATTTTAGTTCAAAATTTGGTTGGCATAAAAAATTTGAGGGTGTTCCTGATATTGATTGAGGGTGTTCCTATTTTTTTTTTTTTTTTTTAAGGGTAAACAAATAAAAAAATTAAATTATTATATATAAATTTTTATGATTGAGGGTGTTCCTATTTTTTTTTTTTTTTTTAAGGGTAAACAAATAAAAAAATTAAATTATTATATATAAATTTTTTTTTTCAAGTCAGGGTGTTCCTAGGAATACCCTGGACTCTGAGTGGCGTCGCCACTAGCTGAAACTGAAAACTTTTTGCTGAAAGTACTGTAGATAAAGATAAAAATTAGCTGAAATAGGATAGTGAAACTCATGAATAGTACTAAAAAATGCAGTGAGACCCATGAATAGTATTAAAAATAAGCTGAATAGTAAAATAAGTTAATAAAATTAATCATACCAAATGGACAAATCATATTGATCATAAAGGCTATAGTGACATTTCACTTAGCTAACGTGGGACGAGGCTAACCAAGCTTGAAGTGAAGTGGTGAAGAAACTAAGTAGAACTGTAGAAGTGGGATAGGTAACATTTTCCAAAGGTGATATGAATGAAGAGTGGTGTTCGGTTGTTGACATTTGGGGCACAGCTGATAATGATTCATGGGACATTCGAATTGGCAAATGATGCAAATTGGGTTAGAAGTAGATTTTGATAGCATTTCCAAATGAAATGTTTGGTGTTTTTAGTACTTATTAAGAATGTTGAGTTTCCAAATCCAGTTCCACCCAAGGACATTATGATTAGGGGGATCAATTGATAAAGGAAACTATTAGCATCTTTGACAGAGCACTTACCATCATGGCGAAATTTGAGCATCACATGTGTGGTTACTAGTAGATGTAGGAAGGGCCCAAATCAATTCTTTGATATTGCAGGAGGAATGGAGAACGATATGGAAGATAAATCCCAATTAGTCCCATTAGAAATACCTGATAATTTTAAGTTGAACTCTCGTTCGGTCAATGTGCTTATAAACTTATTTTTTAATGGTCCACTAGGCAACCAATTATCCATTCAGAAATGAATTATGTCACCTATTCCTCAAGAAAATTTATTCCCACCAAAATAGCCTTCCAGATACTATTTGGTGAGAAAACTGAAATGCAAGAAGAAGTTAGAAAAAATATCCATCGATCAAAAGTTGTGTCCAAGGACTATTCGGGAAGAGAGTTTATAGACAAAAAAATTTTGAAATCCACTGATGTGGCAAATTGTTAGTAGTAGATAAAAATGTGATACCGGTAGTGGGTCAAAATAAAAATCAGGCAAAGTTTACCAACTTAACTATTATGAAAAATCATTCGAAAATATTTACATTTTTCAAAATACATCATTATATAAAAACCCTTTCAAACCAATATTTTATGAGCATGTCTGACATACATACGCTTGTCCACATGTATGTCACAAAGGCAAGTGTCATTCCCTTAAGGGTCTTTTATTTTATTGGTTAACAACCATAACCCTAATTTGTTCCCCATTCTTCACAAATTTATTCGATCTGTTTTTTTTTTTTTTTTTTGGTTTGTGAGCTTGTATTTGAATTACCCTTTTTTAACTGGTCTCTTAATATTATTTGTTTATGTACAGTTATTCAAAACCCTAATTTTTATTATATTTATAAATTGTAATTATAATTTTGTCGATTTTCAATAAATAAGGATTATAAACTTCTAAAAATAAAAGTGTTGTCCTTATATTTGAAAAAAGAAAAGGAAAAGGAAGCCTTCTAACTTCTAAGAGAGGGGGAAAAAAATCCAAAACTAGTGGCCTGTTGACCATTGGATAAGCGCTTGAGGCATTGGGCCTTCTTCTAGGCTTGAAGAACCCAAAGTTAGTGGCCCATTGACAATTTAATCAAGCCTGTTGGTAGTCCATTATGGTTCTAAAATGGCACCACCCGACTTAGAGGACGACGCTCCGTTAAATATCATTCTCCTCATATTTACATATTTAGTAATATCAGAAAAAATGGATAAAAAAATATTTATGACCAATGAAAAACCTATTAAAAGAATAACTAATTTTTTAGAAAGTATTTTCTGCTAAAATTTCTTGAAAAACAAATTTATCTTACATCAAACTAAATAAGGAAAGTCAAAAAGATAATTTTCTAACTAATTTCTAAGGTCTATATCAAATATAGAAAAATAAGATATTTATTTCCAAAAATACTTTAAAAAAAAGACCCATTTTTCATAAGAATTTGTGTGTGTGTGTGTGTGTGTGTGTGTGTGTGTGGATAAGATAAGAGAAGAATGTTAAGTTAAAGAGAAACAGAGAGCACACCATAAACCTCGCTGGCTGCAATTGAATTCCCATAGAAGGGAAATCCAGAATTTTAGGTAAATCAAATGATAACATCTGATCTAACAAGACTAAAGAAAAGAAAATAAATAAATAAAATTAAATATAATGGAAAGACACGGTTAAGCAACCGTGTAGTTCCATTTGAAGTCAAACTCTTCGCATTCAAACGCCCCAAAGTCATTCTTGGTATCCAACCCCGTTGTTTATTTAATTGTACTTCTTCTAGAAAAAGGTAGAGCCCCATGAGTCACGAGTCATGACACAGCACACCCCTCAATCCTTTTTCGTCTGCTGTAAATGGCGGTCAGATCCAAATGCTATAGCAATATATATCACTTCCAAATCCAATACTCACACCAGAAATTCCCACAAATTCGATTAGTTTGTATTATTATTCTTTAGCTTTGATAAAGATGAACAACAACAACAACACCAACACCGAATCACGACCTCTATACCCCACCTTATCCGCAGTACCTGAAACAAATCCTTTTTACGAAGAAGAATCATCATCCTCATCTCAAAAAAAGCAAGATACACAGCCTCATGAATTAGATCCGTCATCATACTCATCTCCAAAAAAACAAGATGCACAGCCTCATGAATTAGCTCCATCATCCTCATCTCCACAACCGCGTGATCATGAAAATGCAGAGAAATGGGGTACTCATGTCATGGGGCAGCCTGCTATTCCCACATGTCATCCAGACAACAAGAAAGCAGCTTTATGGGGTGCTGGTGATGAAGCTCACAACCTCCATCACCCTTACCTCCAGTTCGACCCAATTGAAAAGTCAAGCAACAGTCCAATGGAATCCATTCTCCATAAGTTCAACTCTTGGAGCCACAAGGCTGAAACCATGGCCCACAACATCTGGCACAACCGTATGATCAAATTTCATGCTTGTTTTTATTTATTTATTCATTTAGCTAAATGAAAAATGGATCTCTGCTATTGACTCATCGATCTTACATATACTACGTGACGAAAATGATTATTAGCACGTGTACCACGATGGGCCTATCGTCATGGACAGAACACATTCGTTTATGGCACCTCTTCATTTTGCATAACAATATGCCTAATTTATCATCTATTTCTATTAACATGATGTTGATGTTTAACAGTTAAAACCAACTCATCTGTACATGAGGCTGCGTGGGGAAAGATGAACCTTACTGCTAAAGCAATCACAGGAGGTGGGTTTGAAGCTTTCTACAAGCAGATATTCACTACCTATCCAAATGAGAAGCTGAAGAAGTCGTTTGCCTCTTATCTTTCAACCTCAACTGGACCAGTTGCTGGAACTCTGTATCTTTCCAATATTCATGTAGCTTTCTGCAGTGACCGACCCTTGTCATTCACTGCACCATCTGGCCAGGAAACATGGAGCTACTACAAGGTAAAAATTTAATTTTGTAAACATACACAAAACATGTAATTTCCTTGCAATTATATTGATGATGTTGTCTGGAACAGGTTATTGTACCTTTGGGCAAGATTGGCACCATCAACCCTGTAACCATGAAGGATAATCCATCCGAAAAGTACATCCAGATTGTTACAGTTGATGGGCATGATTTTTGGTTTATGGGTTTCGTTAATTATGATAAAGCATCTAAGAATCTCTCAGAAGGTATCTCCAATTTTGTTGTATCTGGGATAGCAGTAAAACCAGTGGATGAAGGACAGAAGAGTGACTATCATGGCTGAATTCTTCACTTTCCTTGAGGAATTTCTCACTTGTGTACCTTCGTGTCTTTCTCTAGCGTGAGAGAGTACCGTTACTCATTTCAGTAATTTTTTTTATTTTCTTTTTGATAATAAGCATTGGTTCATAGATTGTAAACTTTTTTGAATAAGGATGTGCTTCTATTGTCGTGCTTATTTTTCTTTTTCATTCAAAATCTTATGTTGGACTGCTGGTAATGCTGGTAAATCTAAAGCAGATAATTAGTAAAAGTCCTGATCAGAAGAGGCTGCAAAGACCCAAAAAACACAAAACCATTCACTACCATGCTAATCCTTCTTACACACCTTTTGGTGTCACAAAGCAATACTTTGAATTCGAACCAGGACAAAGAGCGAACACAAATTGGTCATTATTAGTCATAAATTATTTATTGCAGTGAAAATTTGGTCCGACTCCATTTTGCCGTGCCAGTAATTTTTTTTTTTCAACGAGGGCAAATATTGTCTGATGACAATAGAGATTCATGCCTATAAGCCTTTGTTTATCTATCATTTATTTGTTCATTCCATTGATTAATCCCTAATTTTCCAACATCATCTTGTAGCGGATGCTGTAGATTTTGAATCCCATAGTATGAAAAAAAAAAAAAAAAAAACAAAAACAAAAAACAAAAACAATAGTAGAGGAGCTCATCACAAGAAATTATTAAAAAAACTATGAAATTTGCGTCGAAAACATATGAAAATTAGAATTGACCTATCAAATTACACTACCAAAATATCCAATAAATTTAGTCATCATTTCTAATCTTACATCCTTGCCATTTAAAATTATATACTAAATATCATAAGAGTACGAAATTTGCATGGAAAACATATGAAAATGAGAATAGAACCAAAAAAATTGCATTACAAAATACTTTAGACAACTTCGATCATGGTTCATAATTGTAAGGCCTCTTCAATTACCAAAACTACATATCAAAGACAAAGGGGAAAAAAAGAGAGAAAATTAAAAACCCCTAAAAAATACAAGAAGGTATCATTATTAATTTATTATGTAGGCGGCCATTTTTAAATGATTGACTCAGAGATTAGCAAATGAACCGTCACAAAATGGGCACAGTTGCACCCGTTCGGGCACAATGACATAAATCAGAGAGCCCAAGCAGTTGGTATAAAAAAGAAATAGAGAGTCTTGATCATTTTGATTGTCTCCAAAGAGAGGGTGACGGTCCGAGGATTGGCCGGTGAGTAGTAGACCACCTCCTGGCCTTAGATCGATCACTAGGGTCCCATCATCTAAGTTCTTGTAAAATAATACCTCAGTCTGCAACATTTATTAGCCAAACAAACTGAGAAAATCATATAATAATAGTCTATGAATTACAAGAAGTCAATATCAAATTGGTACCGGCAGTATATACCATATCAAAATGTGTCTCCTCTAAAATGTACTAGATAAAAATGCTAGGTTTATTGGGATTTTTATAAGTGTCTCAGCGGTTACAATAAAAAATATTTTTAAAAAACATGTTATTTAAGCTAATATATTGAGTTAATGTACTTAGACTAATATTTAAACCTATAAAATATGTCGATTTTAAATTATTTGTTGATAAACATTAAAAAAAAAAAAGAAAAAAAAAAGAAAGGCCTTCATAACTTAAGTACATGTAGGGTTGGGTTCAACTTATACCTATTGTAACTATAGGCAAAGTTACATCGCTCAATATTTTTTAATTGGATGCGAATTTTGACAAATCTATTGTTAGATTACATTATCTTTGTATATTCTCCATGTTTGCAAAATTTCAAGATGATCAAAGATTAATAATCATTTCATCAACCAATTGTTTAAATTCAAGTTTTTGTAATTTAAAACAATACATAAAATATGAGTTTATAGATTAAATGATAAATAACATCCAATTGACATGAAATTTGGTATGAATGTTAAGAACATATAGAATATGTAATTCAACGGTACACAAGTATCAACTAGTACCGATCGATTACAACAACAAAAAATTAATCTTAAAATTTTATAATTGGTTTATATAATAATCTTTCAATTAGGATATCTTAAATCAAGCAAAAGCTAGAATATCTTAAAAAGCCTATTCATTTCTTAATACATTTGTGTGTGTGAGAGCGAGAAAGAGAGAGACAAATCACGGTATCATAGCATCGTTGCCAGGGGTAGGGAACTGGATGTTCAGGGTAGACAAGAAGGAGGGCCAAAAGAGTATAAATCATGGTGTTAGAGAGAGGGAGACAGAGAGAGAGAGAGCTGAGTATTGCACGAAAAACCTTTAAGAAGAGGATGCGTATTTATAACATGAGATTTAGCACTCGGTCGAGTTGGTTGGTCCCTTTCTGAAACCAACCCTTGCCATGTTTGGAATTCACTTTATTATCCTTTTATTTTAACAAAATGAATTAAAAAGTTTTATCAAAGCAATATAATAAGTAATAGTTTTGTAATCTAATTTACTTCTTTCTAAAGTTAATGGTGGAGGGCTGGACTCTAGAGTTCAACGCATCATTGATGTGAATTTTGTGGGATTAAAATCTATTCTATTACTAAAAAAGAAAAAGAAAAAGAGGAGAACGATTGTCGCAAAATTTGGTATTAATTAAACAATAGCACAACATCTAATTTCTAAAAGAGATTACTCTTTTGAAACTAGTAAGACATTCATAAAAGTATAGCTTGAACAATAAGATTGTAGATTTGGTTGAATGCCTAAAACAATTGCATACTTCCTTTTAAACTAGTTAGTCTAAAATAATATAGGTACGTAAAACTTAATTCAAATATTTGTCAAGGAGATATATGAAATTATATAAGTCATGAAGAACACTTTATTTAGAAAATAAAATTATGAATAGTATTCTGAACGCATGATGAGTTGTTAGGGTTAGGTAAGAATTGTCAGTTTTTGAAAAACAGAAGTCAATAAAACAGTCACTAAATCTGCACTAGGGATTAGAGTGCTAGATATTTTGCATCTCACTACCATAAATGACTAGTCTCATTACACGTGATGCACGCATATGCTTGTATTCATGAGTTTTTTAAAATGAAGAATGTAAGGATTATATTTTTATGTATTGGCATATTTGAGTCAAAACACACTTTTTATGTATCTTAAGTCTTAGTTATAAGTGTATTCAAGAATAACAAGAAGTGGTATTAATTGAAAACACAAGATTGCTCAAGAAAATTTGAAAAGCAACTTTGATACCTCTCAATACCTGTTGATCTATTGAGAATAAATAAATCTTGATACTTGACTCAATATCTCTCGATTTATCGAGCTAGGGGAAAACTGAATAGTAATTTTTGTTTCAGCCCACAATAACTAGGCCTATCTTGGAATATGTGCACTAGTATTCCAAAACATATAAAAATGTTATTTTATGATCGTCATCAATCACATAGAGAAACACATGCAAACCAAGAGTTGCTGCAATGTTCTATGTGCCTAGGGTTTTATACCAAGCTACTATTGGAGAACATTGCAAAAGCTACATCAATCAACCTGTTGTTGTGGTGTTAGTCACGGATAAGAGATTTGTGCAAAAGAGATGTATTCTACAAGAAGTAATCCAATTGGATATTGGAGCTAAACTTCCTTATAGATCAATAGATTTTACTGTAGGTAGATACTTTGGGATATGGTAAGATTTTTTGTACTTGTAACCTCTATTCTTGTTAGTGGATTCTTCAAAAATGATGACTTGAAATTTACTTGATAGGGTTTTGCTTGCGAGAGGTTTCCCTATCGTGATTAAATTGTTGTGTCAAACTTTTTTTTTTGTTGCACTTAAGTTAGTTTGGGTAATTGGTTAATTTAATTGGGGTCAATTTATAACTCAACAAAATATATAAATGTTGAAAGGGAATTAACCCTGGACCTCCGACCTTCTCATTGGAGAGACCAAAAGATACCAATTGATCTAAAGGTCATTTAGTTCTTAATTTCGTTTCAAAGAATATGTAATTGTGCTCTAGAATTTTCTTGTAATTTTGTTTTGTTTAATAAAGAAGCTTAGGGGACCAATGTTTAAACTTAAAATCTCTCAAAGAGATGTCAATATATGACTATTTACATGTCTAAACATATACAAGTCAATATAAAATAATAAAAGCTTATAGAAAAATCTTATTTTTTCAAAGATGACAAATACAATAAGGATAATTAACTCCTAACAATGAAATCCATAAATAGTCATTTCTTCAAAAAATAAAAATAAAAACAAAAACGTAGTGGTAACTTTATAAATGCAAAAAAAATAAGTTTGTTTTGGGAAAATATATAGACTCCTATTAAAGAGATTTACATATATAATATGGTATAAAAGTAATAAGAGGAAAAATGATGCATTAATAATTCATATAAAATTATATATATATATATATATATAATACATACACATATAAAAGAGGGTGGTAATTTTCAAGAGCCTAGGGCCAACCCCCACCCCTCCATTCACCATTGGTCAGAAGTTTAAACATTGTGCAAATTTTTTACTTTATGACTGTAGGGACTCAATTTTGGATCTGACCCTGAGTATGAATGGGTTTTCAGCCCAACAAGCCCAAACAGTAAATTTGTAGAGAGTGGGTTAAAGGTTTAGGCGCTGGCCGTCGATCACCAAACATGAACCCCATTCTTCTTATTAAAAAATACTTAGAACTTTTTTACAATCTGGGGGGATGCTCCTCGGCCCGTGGCCGAGGAGCCCTTTTTCTTCTCCCCCTTTTCCCCCCCCCCCTTTTTACTTTACTTGCTTTTCTTATATAGTCTTCATCTTCCTATCTCCTTCTTCCATCTGTCGATCATCCATTCGCCTCTTTTCTGGCCGTCCGTCCCATCAGAGGCCTTATCAGTACTCAAGTGGTTCACTCTGATCAACGCTGCCCTGCTAAGGGGTTATATCCCCATTAATGCGG
>NW_027070038.1:367559-376406 GCF_002906115.3 Quercus suber
CCTCGGCTCCTTGAGATTCTCGCATCGACGCGTTATCCATCAGGGGCTGATCATGGAGCATGGCAGCGGGCAGCCAGGCTTGAGCCTCGGACTGCTGGATGGCCTTCTTACCTTTCCGTTGACCACCGAGCTTCAGTTGCTTCGGAGGCCTGCGAAATCTACCCTCCTCGGGCGGGGAATGGGATTTGCTCCCGTCCATTGGTTCCTTACCCTTGGAAAGTCTCTTCCTTTTCGGGTCATGAGACTCGGTCTGAGGGTCTGATACTGTGGGAACAGAGGATGAGCTGGTTTGCACAGTTAAAATCTGGGGCAGAGGTGCTGGGGGCTGGGGCTGCGACTCTTCCGGTACACCCTTCTTGGAACCGCCTTCGAGCAGGTCAAGAAGATTGGTTTGGGGCTGTCTTTTTAAACCCATCTCAGCCTGAGTACCAACTCTTAAGGACCGGAGATCGGCTTCGGACAAATGAGGATCTCCTAGATCACCAGAGGGATCCTCGGACTAATCAGCTAGGTTGAACACACTATATTCGTCCTCAGAAGAACTCAGTTCAACCACCTCCCTTGCCTTCTTAGATAGCCCTTCCTCGGCCACCGTTACTTGTTGGGATGAGGAGGAACCTGCTAGCGGAATGCCTTCAGATATATAAGACCCCTCAGAAAATGCAAAACCGTCCTCCACCACGGTAATCTATGTAAGCCGAGGGTCACGAGCTCTAATTACGTGCTTCGGGACTGGGAATGATTTCTGAGCTGGGTCGCATCCGAGGATTTGATGAGCAACTCTGACCTGGTTATCAGTTTCATTCAGGAAAAGGTCCGACCTAAGAACGGTTTCCAAATCCGCTTTATTAACCAGGTGGAAATGACGTGCAAAGGCGTGCGGATCTGCGAAAAGAAAAGTGAAACTCCTATGGTTAATCAACCAAATCGGATATACAGTTATAAAACTTGAAAATACTGAAACCTAGATTGTCTCTTACTTCGGATACCCTACCTGGTTCCCCTTCTACGGTTGGGCAATGAAAACCGTTGTGCCACTCCCCCGACACTATGAGGAAATCTTGGGTCAACCCCTTATTAGAATCAGGAAGACACTGGGAGAGACAAACCCTATCGTCCCTTGTCTTCATATAGTACATCTTACCCTTCAGGTGATGAAGGTTGTAGCACCAGTTCACATCGTGGTGAGTCAATCTCAGCCCCATTTTCTCATTCAGGGTATCTACATACCCTAATATCCTAAATATATTCACGGCACACTGAGTAGAAGCCAGGCGGAAATGCCTAAGGTAATTAAGAGTCACTGGCCTCATAGGATTCTCATCCCTCCCTCTACGAAAGTGACTATCGGGATCACGACTTCACCCTCTCTCCTCCTAATGTACCACTCTCCTTCTTCACAGTACTTCAGACTCACATTATTGGGTATCCCATAGTCTACGATGAATTTGTTCATCATCTCGTCGGACTCAACCAACTCTTAAACTTACCCATCCCCCAAGGACAACTAAAAATTCCAGAAGAAGAAAAGAAGGAGTAGAACCAAGGAAAATTTGGGGTCACTGGAAGAAGAAGACTTACAGAAGTATGACGATGCTCTTCAGGTAGTGTGCAAGTTGAACCAGATTCAAATCATACGCATCAATAATTGTAAGCGCGAAAATGAGGAAACCAGGCGGTTCAAACAGGTACTTATACTCCCCCTTACGTTCCCCAAATGTAACCGCTTGCCCATAAAAGCATGAGATCCCCACCGAACAATTACCATCATACCGTTGAAAGTGGGAAACGTGGTGCCAAATTTAATGTGGGCACACATTAAGTCTTGAAACGCCAAAAACGCGTGTCGGGCAGTCGAAAAGTCGCCAGCATTAACACGAACCGAAGTGGGGCGACTCGTCTAGAGGGCCCGCAGGTATCAAAACCCTCCTCCCCATCCGAGGGAACGTGCAGCAGGGTTTTGAGGGGCTATTGTGGGGCCCGGGGGCCTGATAGCCTCGGCCATCGTGTAGCAGGCCCAAGGCCACGCCGAGGAATATTGACCATTCAAGGCTAAATTGGGGAAAGCCTCTTTTCCAGATCCACGCCGAGGACTTCCTCGTCCTCGGCATGACAAGGATAATTTTTGGGAAAGACCAGGCCCAAAGTAAGCTGTCACCCTCACACTTAATACATTCACCTAACCCCTCTGGCCGCATTAATGGGGATATAACCCCTTAGCAGGGCAGCGTTGATCAGAGTGAACCACTTGAGTACTGATAAGGCCTCTGATGGACGGACGGCCAGAAAAGAGGCGAATGGATGATCGACAGATGGAAGAAGGAGATAGAAAGATGAAGACTATATAAGAAAAGCAAGTAAAGTAAAAAAGGTATATTACCCTACTGCAATTCGCGAGACTACACCTGCTGCTCCCGAGGAGGGGTCCTCATTACCAGCGGTTGAGAGTCACGATAAGACCGCCGAGGATATATCTTTAACTGACCAACCACCCGAGGAGGTTGAGCCCCAGAGAACGTTGGGGGGAGTTATAACCGAGGGTCAGGAAATACCCCAAGACGTGGCGAGGCCTCTGGCAGACCCTTCGAGACAAAGCCCTTAGGCCTTGGCTAAAGCCTTTTGATTTGTTTATCGAATTAATTTGCCTACTGAGTTGGGGAGACTGATATACAACATAGGATAATTTTGTTTATTTTCTCTTTTATTTCATTTTGTTTCTTGCTTCAGTGGCGTTGTAAGGAAGTTGTATACTTTCTATTTGAACTGAATGCTTAATACTTTGCTTCCAACTACAGATATTTTCTTTTATTTGCTTTACTATAATATTCTGCTCGATATTTGTATTCTATTCTGGAGTTAGTCTCACGAAATCATCTGTTATCCTTCAAATATAAATCTAAAGACCGTATTATAGCTTGACTCTAGGTAACGCTTTGGTTTTTGTCCAGATAGTTATTTTCTCCATGGGTTCGAGTCCGAGGACCATGCAATACCTTGGCTCTGTCTAGTACTTCTATTTTTCTATAAGTATCTAGTTTTTCATAGGCTTGGGTCCGAGGACCATGCAATACCTTGGCTCTGTCTAGTACTTCTATTTTTCTATAAGTATCTAGTTTTCCATAGGCTTGGGTCCGAGGACCATGCAATACCTTGGTTCTGTCTAGTACCCAAGTATAATGGTGTGAATAGTTTTACCATAGGCTTGGGTCCGAGAACCATGCAATACCTTGGTTCTGTCTACCACTTCTATTTTTCTGTAAGTATCTAGTTTCCCCATAGATTTGAGTCCGAGGACCATGCAATACCTTGGTTCTGTCCAGTACCCAAGTATAATGGTATGAATAGTTTTACCATAGGCTTGGGTCCGAGGACCATGCAATACCTTGGTTCTGTCTACCACTTCTATTTTTCTGTAAGTATTTAGTTTCCCCATAGGTTTGAGTCCGAGGACTATGCAATACCTGGGTTCTGTCTAGTACCCAGGTATAATGGTGTGAATAGTTTTACCATAGGCTTGGGTCCGAGGACCATGCAATACCTTGGTTCTGTCTACCACTTCTATTTTTCTGTAAGTAGAGGTTTGTCCTCAGACCGCTTTACTGGAGATGATTCCTCCTTGGGTCGGATTATGATCTTTACACGTGGCGTTGATCTCACCTCCAGCTCGAGGCCCCATCTTTTTCATTTATGAAGCGCCCTTTGTCTGTTCGTGTTCCGCGCTTGACGCTTCGGTGCGCGAAACGCGCCTTCATTAATGTCCTCGTGAATTAACACGAGTCCAACGGTCCACGGCCTCCTTGGAAATTGGTAGCTTCATTATTAGCCCAGCTGATAATTCTCTTTTCGAATTCTACATGAATTAATTCTCACCAACCCCCATCCCCTATATAAGGTAGGGAGATGGTTTCGCCACAATCCATGAACCTCCCAATACAAACAGAAAAGACACATCCTTACAGCTCCCCAAGCCCTTTTAACAACCCCGCCGAAATTGTGACTGGAATTGGCAAATATGAGGCGGCTTTGGGCCGGTGTGAGGACATCTGTGCCAAGAGCCGTCATGGCCGCAGCCCCCACTGGGCTTCCGATGCGGCAGAATCTAGGCGTAACCCCGATGGCGCCATACAAGGTGACCCGGAGGAATGTTGTTAAAGTACCTAACGTCTCTCCTCGGAGCGCACCCCCGACGAAGAAGACGTGCGAATTCATATCATGGGCGGTGCTCGAGTGTTGCCGTCTCCAACGGCCAACACTCGTGAGGATTGGAGAGAATCAAGGGAACATCATGGGGTAAGGTGTCCCGGAGCCCCTGCATCTGCTCCTCTCTTTGTTCCAGCTCCGCCGCCCCGAGAAGGGAGTTGTTGGTGGCCTGGAAACAAGATGGCCCTCCCCCTTCCCTGTTTTTTGTGTCAAGCTCTCCCATTCTCTTTATGCCAATAAAAGCACGGCTTGACACTTCCCTCTGGCTAGTTTTTTAGGGCGGGTTCACCTGGGCCTCTGATTGTAGAACTAGCTGGTAGGATTAGCTTGTAAATTTGTTTGTGAAACACGCCTGCCTGAGCCTCTGATTGTAATTTGTACTGTTTCTATTTATGAAATAATATCAAGATTTCTCTTTTCGTTGTCAAATCTTCTATTTTCTCTTTTTTTTTTCTTTTTTTTTTTCGACAACCTACTGTAAAACGACCACTTAGAACAATCGCCTGGTGCGCCGGCCAGTACCCTAATCCTCCCCACAGACGGCGCCAATTGTAGGGACTCAATTTTGGATTTGACCCTGAGTATGAATGGGTTTTCAGCCCAACAAGCCCAAACAGTAAATTTGTAGAGAGTGGGTTAAAGGTTTAGGCGCTGGCCGTCGATCACCAAACATGAACCCCATTCTTCTTATTAAAAAATACTTAGAACTTTTTTACAATCTGGGGGGATGCTCCTCGGCCCGTGGCCGAGGAGCCCTTTTTCTTCTCCCCTTTTTTTTCCCCCCTCCTTTTTTACTTTACTTGCTTTTCTTATATAGTCTTCATCTTCCTATCTCCTTCTTCCATCTGTCGATCATCCATTCGCCCTTTTCTGGCCGTCCGTCCCATCAGAGGCCTTATCAGTACTCAAGTGGTTCACTCTGATTAACGCTGCCCTGCTAAGGGGTTATATCCCCATTAATGCGGTCAGAGGGGTTAGGTGAATGCATTAAGTGTGAGGGTGACAGCTTACTTTGGGCCTGGTCTTTCCCAAAAATCATCCTTGTCATGCCGAGGACGAGGAGGTCCTCGGCGTGGATCCGGAAAAGAGGTTTTCCCCAATTTAGCCTTGAATGGTCAGTATTCCTCGGCGTGGGCCTTAGGCCTGCTACACGATGGGCCGAGGCTATCAGGCCCCCGGGCCCCACAACCAAAATTTCAAGTGTAAAACATTTTACACAAATTTGCCTAGGTTGATTTAGTTGACTGAAAATATTTAACTGCAAAACAAACACAGTAAAGTGTGAAAATATTATCCTACAAATATTTTATATCGAAACAAACAGATTGTTAATTGAATAATTCTACTATCACACACTTTCACGCATATTTTATTATAATTGTTCTATGTGGTAGATTGTAATTAGTTGTTTGTCATTATCACATGGACCATTTTTATTTTTATTTTTATTTTTTGAAAAGTTAATGGATGCTCCAATTGCAATGATTTAGGAAATACTAGTATTATTCCAGTGTGATGCATGGCTTGATGAAGATTCATATGTAAAATAAATTTTTATTAAATAATTTAAACAAAATTATTAAATAAATATCAATAATAAATTATAAAATAAGAAAAAGAATTAATTAAATTTTTTTTTTAAGTTCTAATTGTTTAGAGTTTGGACTTTATCAGTGTTTATCTATTTTTAAATTTAAAAATTCTCTTTGTAATTTGTGTTAATTTCTTGATATGAGATATGGAATGAGTTTGATCATTCATATTTGGATTATGTTTAATCTATACTCTAGCCAACACAAACAATGATAAACAAAATAGTTCTTCAATACAAGTTTTCTCCTAGCGATAGTCTAATTAAAAAAATCAACACGCTCAATAATTAAATATAATAACCAAAACCCAAAATCAAAACATAAACAAAAGAGTTCAAAAATTTGAGAATATAAAAAGAAATAAAAAACTTACATAAGAGAACCAAGAACTTAAATGGGTGTCCATTATTTTGCTTTTTTGTAGTGAATTTCCTTTGGTATAATATCTTACACGCAAATTCATAAGCAAAGAACAATAAATAAGATAAATTTATTAAATTAAAATATAAGCGTAAGTTGCATCTTGGAAAAATAAAATTGAAAAAAAATACAACAACGTGGGGTGTATTGCATGAGATTTAATTATAGGGATGACTTTATTGGTTAAGAGATATTATATGAAAAAGTCATGTCTTAATAGACTATCAGTTGGAGTAGAATTTAAATTTCTAAAACTTAGATGATAAAATTTTATCTAAATTAAATTATTATTAAATCTTATCCCTTAGTCAAAAGTCTTGTAGCTTAATATTCTAAAAAAATATTAGTTTAATAAGATGCAACTTGAAGAAAAAAAACAAAAACATGAGTTGTGTGAGATTTAAGCTTAGAAAATTTTAATGATAGACAGTTTTTAAATGTTATCCCTTAATTTGAGGAAATATATCATAAAAAATAATATAAAATTAATTTATTAATTAGTTGTTCTTAAAATGTTGATAACAAACTTTTAGTTAAAGTAGAAGTCAAAATGTTTTTTTGTTTTTTAGAAAGAAAACGTGGGTTGTTATCAAGGTTTTAAGTTTATAGTGATATTTTATAATAGACTTTTAGTTTGAATAGAATTTAAATTTTTTGAAATATTTAATTTTAGAAATTTTTGATAATAGACTTTTAGTTTGAATATAATTTAAATTTGTTGAAGTTTAAAAGTATAAAATTAATTTACTAATTAGTTGTTTTTAAAATATTGATGATAGACTTTTTGTTGGAGTAGAGGTCAAAATGAAGGTTTTTTTTTTTTTTTTAATAGAAAGAAAACGTGGGTAGTTGTTTAGGATTTAAGTTTAGAATTTTTTATAAAACGTTGGCTACAAGATTCTATCCTTAGCCCGTGCTAAGGGTGTGACTGCCTTGGGAAGAAAGTAAGATATGTACCTAACATGGTACTCAAGCACTCACAAAAGGGAGATAGTGATCTTCTAAGGTCAGCAACTATAGAAACACCTCTTATTGGATGAGTGCATGTTGGACCACTTTAGGGACATGTGTATCACCTACAGTACTTCGATGTCCCTCATTGCTCAAGAGTTGTTCCCTAGGCAGTGGCAAAGTCACCTACCCTCATGCCACAATGCTGATGTTGGTGTACTCTCTCTCATCCAGTCACCAAATAGTACTCCAGCTATGGTAAGGTCCAAAATAAGGAAATAATAATTTGACACCTGTCTTTATACTTAGCGATATTCCTCAGATTATAAGAGGAGCATGCAATTGGACTTTTTGGGTAAAAACCAAGTAGATCTTTTGAGAATATGGTAGAAAGTTGATAAGAAAGTGAGGTAGAAAACAAGGTCTCTCTTTTAAGGAAGAATATCTTTATTGTACAAGGATTACCTCTTTTTCCATACAATACAAAGCTGAACAGAGCAAGAATGATTCTTTCTTACTCAAACCATGGTTTTTTGTCCCTTTCTTAGGGTTTTCCAGGTACATCTTGTGTCCACTTTACATTCTTGCAATCACTTTCATCTTCTCTAGACATTATGATGTCAAAGCTTGCATTTTTGTCACTCACGAGCTTTCTCATCAAGATGTACTGTTAGATAACTTATTCACTCTCTCATATAAGTCAAATCTAACTTGCACGTACAAAGCAAATTTTCAGTATATATATATATATATATATAAACTCTTAACAAAGGGTAGTTTAGGATGCCAATAAAAGGTCTAACTACACATTTACACAATACTTCCAAAGTCCAACTGTAGCTTGTAGGGGAAGATTCAAAATCCTTAACCAAGATGGGATTCACGACTATTAATTTTAAAGTTTAAACACCAACCACCCCCCCCCCCAACCAAAAAAAAAAAAAACTAATATGTAAGATTTAGTCAAATCAATAAAACCAACTTTAGAAGGTATTATTTTTTTTTTCTTCGATGGAAAAAAGGGGGGGGGGGGGCGCGAGGGCAACCATTTGTGACTAACTCCCCAAGGCGTGACCTAATAGGGGCACTCCCCCCCCCCCCCCCAAGGCCGCCGCTAAGGAATGTTGGATTTTGCCATAGCTACTGTGACTGGGGCGCCACAGACCTCACCCTAGCACCCCAAGAAAGCCAGTAGGAGAGGCACAATGCAAGTTAAGAACCCTCCTCCCACACAATACTCGCCACGACTCGAACAAGGGACCACAAGGTATTAAATTCAACTTTCTCCAAAAAAAAAAAAAAAAAAAAATTCAACTAAGTGATCTCAAGAATCCAAATCTTGCCTACATCACGTAGAAACTCATTGATGTCTTGACTCTTGACTTGATATGATGGGGTAAAAAATAAGGATAAAACTTAGGTATAGTACTTTAGGTGTTGTTCCTTATGTTCCTTTATTAAGATTCAGTTATGTGGCTACTTAACTAAGAAATATACTTTTATTCCATGAGAAAAAATCCACATGGTAGAATCTTAAAAGGGGAACCTAAAGAACAACACCTAAGTACTATACCTGAGTCTTGTTCAAAAAATAATTATCATGAAGTGGATGTCATAAATTTTAAATCCTATCTTATTTATAAACCAAATAATAATAAAAATTATCTGTCGTAAAGGAGCCATT
>NW_027070038.1:377194-404016 GCF_002906115.3 Quercus suber
GGGGAACAAAAACAAAAACATGAGTTGTGTGGGATTTAAGTTTAGAAAATTTTGATGATAGACTTTTGGTTTTATTTAAATTACACAGTTGTTAATTTGTTCTAATACTATAGTTTTGAACTTGTTTCTCTGCCGCTAGTGAAAGGGGGGATCTCCATCTTCTCCTAGGGCTGTAGAATCGTCGTCTCTTCCTGGAAGAGTTTGCTGTACCCTTAGCGTAATACAGTTACCCTAGGGCTTTTGTTAATTAGTTGTTCTTAAAATGTTGATAATAAACTTTTAGTTAAAGTAGAAGTCAAAATGTTTTTTTTGTTTTTTAGAAAGAAGACGTGGGTTTTTATCAGGGTTTTAAGTTTATAGTAATATTTTATAATAGACTTTTAGTTTGAATAGAATTTAAATTTTTTGAAATATTTAATTTTAGAAATTTTTGATAATAGACTTTTAGTTTGAATATAATTTAAATTTGTTGAAGTTTAAAAGTATAAAATTAATTTACTAATTAGTTGTTTTTAAAATATTGATGATAGACTTTTTGTTGGAGTAGAGGTCAAAATGAAGGTTTTTTTTTTTTTTTTAATAGAAAGAAAACGTGGGTAGTTGTTTAGGATTTAAGTTTAGAATTTTTTATAATAGACTTTTAGTTTGAATAGAATTTAAATTTGTTAAAATTTAATGAACAAAGTTTTACCTAAATTAAATAGTTGTTAAATATTGTCCCTTTTTTATAAGTAAATATTATCCCTTAATTTGAGGAAATATTTTCTAAAAATAATATAAAATTAACTTACTAAGTAGTGAGAGTAAAAAAATTAAAAACTTACATAAGAGAACCAAGAACTTAAATGGGTGTCCATTGTTTTACTTCTTTATAGTAAACTTTCTTTGGCATAATATTCAACACGCAAATTCAAAGCAAAGAGCAATAAATAACATGGATTTACTAGATTAAAACATAAGTGTAAATTGCATCTGGGAAAAAAAGTGAAAAAAAAAAAATACAACAACGTGGATGTATTGTGTGGATTTAATTATAGGAATGAATTTATTGGTTAAGAGATTATATCGAAAAATCATGGCTAATATATATATATATATGAATATTTTGATGATAGACTATTAGTTGGAGTAGAATTTAAATTTCTAAAACTTAGATGATAAAGTTTTATCTAAATTAAATTATTGTTAAATCTTATCCCTTAGTCAAGAGTCTTGTAGTTTAATATCGTAATAAAATATTAATTTAATAAGATGCAATTTGAGGAAAAAAAAAACAAAAACAAAAACATGAGTTGTGTGGGATTTAAGTTAGAAAATTGATGTTAGACTTTGGTTTATTTAAATTACACAGTTGTTAAATTTTATCCCTTAATTTGAGGAAATATATCATAACAAATAATATAAAATTAATTTATTAATTAATTATTCTTAAAATTTGATAATAAAACTTTTAGTTTGAGTAGAAGTAAAGTTTTTTTTAGAAAGAAAGTGGGTTATTGTCTGAGATTTTAATTTATAGAATTTTTTTTATAATAGACTTTTAGTTTGGAATAGAATTCAAATTTGTTTTTAAGTTTAAATGTATAAAAATAATTTAATAATTAGTGTAAGGACCAGATTGGAGTCCCTAGCCCAAAGATAAATGGACTCAGGCCCAAGAAGCCCAAAATAATGAATTTGTAGAGTGTGTTGGAAAAACTGGGCTTTAGTAAATCAGACAACAAATAAGGTAGATTTTGATGATAAAAGAATGAAGATAAACAAGTTTAAACTAAATAAAATCGTCCTTGGCAAAATCCAAAGAGATTGGTTTTTACATATTTCTTTCAAGTTTGATTACAAAGTCAGTTCTTGATGCTATAGTGTTTTCTCTTAGTTTTCCGATCTCCTCTTCCTCAGGGGTTTCTTACATTATATATCCTCCTTGATCGATCTTGACCCTCCATTTGTTGATCATCCAGACTATTACTTGAGTGCTTGTCCCATCAGACACCCTTTCTAGCCCTTTGTGAGTGGGGGTAGCGTAGGCAGCACTGTTCAGGGGTCTTCTCCACATAAATGCGGCCAGAAAGTTAGCTATAGAGCATTTAATATGGTGGCAATAGTTTTTCCTTAGATATCTTTGAGCTTCCATCCCTCTTGTACATTCATAATGCACGTCGCTATCAGTGGAACTTCCCAGAAGGTCACTTTGAACGATAGGATATACATTTCGTCTGTGCTTTGTTTATTCGAGGAGATACTTCTCTTCAGACCACTTCCCACAACCCTTCCATTATGCAACATACTCACAGGAATTTAAGCTTAACACCCTCACTACAGTTTATTCGTCCTCATACCAACCAACATCCTCAGCAAGGCCCAAGGCTCAATATATAATTTTGGGCCCTATCCCTACAACAGCCTCTCAAAACTCCGGTTTTTCCCTTTTATTCGAGGAGAAAAAGTGGCGTTTTGATTTTTAAAAGTTAGGACCATTCATTTCTTTGGTTTCACCACGTGAAAGTACTATTTTGCGTGCCCCATAACTGTTACTGACGCTTCAGAGCTCACGATGCGTCATTAATTGCTCTAGGTGACACTTTGTTCCCGCGTCCAACGGTGAGATGCAGATCCTACAGTTGACACTTCTCCTTGAATTTTGAGAGGATAACTCCCATTCAATTCACACTCTTATATAAGGCACCTAGGGAAATCATTTTTCTTATTTCACAAGTCTTCAAGCTCTTTAGAGATCCCAAACACTCAGACCCACAAGGCTTTCTACATTCCCAAATTTCCCAAGTCCTTTCTTTAAAAAATCTTTGAATCTTTTAAAGGTTCAAGGATCAATACATGTGCTTATTCTTGTAAGTTTCTATCTCCTTAAGCTTTTTTATCCTCAGCCGATCTCCTCAGCCTTCTATTCTTTGTTTTCTTTCCTTGAAAATTTCTTTCGCATCCCTTTATCTCGCCTAGATGGGTAGGTTCAAGCACCTCGTAGATTGCTCGGCTGGTATGGAGGGCTTTAGGGCTACCCCCCCCCCCCCCCAAGGCCGCCGCTAAGGAATGTTGGATTTTGCCATAGCTACTGTGACTGGGGCGCCACAGACCTCACCCTAGCACCCCAAGAAAGCCAGTAGGAGAGGCACAATGCAAGTTAAGAACCCTCCTCCCACACAATACTCGCCACGACTCGAACAAGGGACCACAAGGTATTAAATTCAACTTTCTCCAAAAAAAAAAAAAAAAAAAAATTCAACTAAGTGATCTCAAGAATCCAAATCTTGCCTACATCACGTAGAAACTCATTGATGTCTTGACTCTTGACTTGATATGATGGGGTAAAAAATAAGGATAAAACTTAGGTATAGTACTTTAGGTGTTGTTCCTTATGTTCCTTTATTAAGATTCAGTTATGTGGCTACTTAACTAAGAAATATACTTTTATTCCATGAGAAAAAATCCACATGGTAGAATCTTAAAAGGGGAACCTAAAGAACAACACCTAAGTACTATACCTGAGTCTTGTTCAAAAAATAATTATCATGAAGTGGATGTCATAAATTTTAAATCCTATCTTATTTATAAACCAAATAATAATAAAAATTATCTGTCGTAAAGGAGCCATTACGTAAAACCCTACAAAAATTATGATAAAAATAAAAAACATTTGCCAAAAAAAAAAATGAAAATTAGAATTGAGCTAAGAAATTACATAACCAAAATATCCAAACAATTTTAATCATGATTTATAATCTTACATCATTGCCATCTATTTTCATCTCGTGAATTTATCTATGCTCAATTGAAAATACTGTCAAGGTAGTTAAATTGACACGTCTTCATGCACAAAGTGTTTAAGGTTATAGGGAGAAATGATTCAAATTACAGGATTAGTAGTATGCTATAATTATTTCTTTAAAAAATTAAAAAATACTACCAAAATAAATTGATAAGTCATGCCATAATTTGAACTCTTAAATTTATGAAAAATTAAATTAGAGCCATTAAATGGATCCTCTCATTCAATTTAATGGCGCAGTTAATGGTTGCATATTTATCCTTAAAATAACACTCATTGCAGATGACAAATTATCACTTATCTCTAAAAGTGAAGTATGGATTTAATTATTTAATTAATTTTCAAACACTCTTGCTGTGAGTTTAAATTGTCTGATAATAAATGGTACACAATACACAAAATTTTATTTAAATAATAATAAAAGTAAAACAAAGTTCATAGTAATAAGTAATAATCATGGTTTTAAAAATCAATATAGTCAATGAACCATTTTTACTCTTGAGTCTAGTCAGTTTTAGCTTGTTTGAGGGGTTTATTGGACCTGATTGGTGACTCGACTGGTTGGTCTAGTTCGGTTTTTAAAACCATGGTAATAACCATTGATTGGTAGTCTCTCATTGAAAACACCTTATGTAAAACTCTATACTAAATATCATAAAATTACGAAATTTGCATGAAAAACATGTGGAAATAAGAATGGAACCAAGAAATCGCATTACAATATACTAAGACAACTTCGAATATAGTTGTAAGTCCTTCCATTTGTTTGTCTCTAGAGGCCTCCTCAATGACCCAAACAACTCATCAAAGTAAAGAAGAAGAAAAAAAAACCTTGGAACTATGAGGAGATATCTTATGTATCGAACATAAGTAACATATTTATTCCTCAATTGTGAGATTCACATATTATGAGAAAGATAATTCATCCACCGTATACATAAGATAATTATTATTGTAGAGAAGGCCATGGTCAAATGATTGACTCAAAATTTAGCTAACAAACTGTCCACAAAGTGGGCAGAATTGCACCAGATCGGGCATAATAATATAAATTAGACAACCCAAGCAGTTGGTATAAAAAATAACCGGAGAGTTCTGATCATATTGATAGTCGCAGAAGGGAGGTTGACGACCCGAGGATTGGCCAGTGAGTTGGTTCCACATCGAGTTCTCATGGTGTAGACCACCTCCTAGGTTAACCCATGGCCTTAGATCGATCACCATGTTCCCATCATCTATGTTCTTGTAGTAAAGTACCTTAGTCTGCATTTATCAGCCAAACAAAATGAGAAAATTGTATGAGTAATAGTCTATGAATTACAAAAACAATAAAACTTAATTCCAAAACTTTATTATCGGTTATATACTAATCTATCAATTAGGATATCTTAAATCAAGCACAAGCAAGAATAGCTCAAAAAGCTTTTTCATTTCTCGATACATTTGTGCTTGTTTGTTTGTGTGTGTGTGTGTGTGTGTGTGAGAGAGAGAGAGAGAGAGAGAGAGAGAGAGAGAGAGCGAGAGAGACAAACCATAACATTATAACAACGTTCCCAAGGGTAGGGAACAGAATGTTCGGGGCAGCCGAGAAGGAAGGCCAAAAGTGCATAAACCATGGTGTTAGTGATGTCAACAAAGTATGAGAAAGAAGACTGAAACTGAGAGAGAGAGAGAGAGAGAGAGAGAGAGAGGGAGGGAGAGAGGTATTAGAGCTGAGTACTACACGCAAAACCTATAAGAAGAGGACGTATTTATAGAATGAAATTTAGCACCAAGTCGAGTTGGATGGTCTATTTGTGAGTGAGTAAACTCAAGTGAGCTTCCTACTGCGAATAAAACCTGAGGTTACAGTCTTATTATGTGATAGTTATCTCATGTCAACCTGACCAGCCTCAACACAAAATGTTTGGCAAGTGATGTATTTTTCTCGTGAAAAACAACCCTTGCCATGTTTGGAATTCACTTTATTATCCTTTTTATTTTAATGTATTGAATTTGAAAGTTTTGTTAAATCAATATAATGAGTATTCCTGGTTCAGTAAACAAATATTTATTACGAATGATTTTTAAAATTTTGGTATAGTAAATTAAACAATAACATAACATCTAATTTCTATAAGAGAATTACTCTCCGGAAACTAGTAAAACATACATATAAGTCTTAGCTTAAGCAATAGGATTGTAGATTCGGATGAGTGGCCAAAAAACAACTGCATGTTTCCTTTAAAACTACTTAGTCCAAATTAGCATTGGTAAAACTTTTTTTTTCTTTTTGAAATAAAGCATCTGTAAAACTTAATTCAATGATTTTTCAAGGATATGTATGAAATTATATAAGTGATGGTAAAAACTTTTTTAGGAAAATAAAATTACCAATATTGTTTCCGACGTGTGATGAGTTGTTAGGGTTCTGTAAATTTGTCTGTTTTTAAAAAAATGAGCGGGTCAATAAAACAATCACCAAATATGCACCAAGGATTTTGATTGGATGCTAAATATTGTGCATCTCTCAATAATAAATGACTATATATTGTTATTACTAGGGGTGTTCAACCAAACCGTCAAACCGTAAAAACCGCACCAAAACCGCCCGCAAAATGACATAACCGCACCGCACTGCAAGTAATAGTACACCGCACCGCACTGCAAGTAATAGTGCACCGCACCGCACTGCACCGCATGGTGTAGTGCGGTTTGCGGTTTTATAATAAAAACCGCACAAACCGTACCGCACCGCACCGCACCCTCTCTATATATTAATATATTTATTTATTTTTAATATTAAATATATTATTAATAGTTTAATAACCCTAGTTAAAAAAAAAAAAAAGTTTGATAATCCTAGCAAGTGTTGATTAGGAAAGCCATCCAAAATAAAGAAAAACTAACTCAATAGTTTAAAACTTGAACCAAAACAAAGGGAAAAATTAGTTTTGGACTAGGTAGAAAAAGGCTAAAATTTGAAAAATATACAAACTTCAAATCATTCAAACCGCATCCTATACACCGCACCGCATATGTAATCGCAAAAATGAGGTGTGGTGCGGTTATGGTTTTGCCTAAACTTTAAACCGCACCGCACCACACCGCACCGCATAAGTAACTGCAAAAATAATGTACGATGCAGTTATAGTTTTAGCTAAACCGCACAGCAAAGTGCGGTACTAAAAATGACCCAAAACTGCACCGCACCGCACCGCGAACACCCCTAGTTATTACACACACTACGTGTGTATGCGCATATTCAAAAAATTAAAATTAAAATCAAATATACAAACATGCAAACTCTTAAAAGTTAAAACCGTAACCTTTACATTTTTTTCAAAGTTTTTATTTGTTTTTTATATTATAATGGGGAAGGGAGATCAAACCTTGGACCTCTAATCTCCTCTTTGAGAGACTAGGAGATAACAATTGACTTAAAAAGACCATAAACTTCTTATTTATTTTTAAAGAATAAATAAATGTGTTGTAGACTTTTCTTAAAAATTATTTTTTTGGTCTAATAAAGAAGCTCTAAGGGAAAAAATTTTAAAACTTAAAATCTCTCAAAAACATGTCAAGCGAAAAAATTTCGGATTTGAATGAGTTGTTAGGGCCGGTTCAATATGATGGGGTTCATAAAATTGGATTGAGTTTACTGAAAAACAATCATTCGATTTACACTTGAGATTGTTATATATATATATATATATATATAAATTACTTGGTTCAAGATATTATATATACTCACTAAAAAATGATAAGTATAGAAAGCTTCTAAATGGTTTATATTTAAATGGGTAAGGATTTGCTGCAAACATGGTTGCAACTTGCAGCAATTGCAACATATAGATTAAGTAGCAACTAGTGAGAGTGACAAGTGTCCCTTGGTCATGTGCATTGTACATGACCAATTAAGATGATTAACAATATTAGTGTTTGCTTTAGAACCTTTTGCTTTCTCTAAATCAGGCGTTCTGTCTCTCTTCGTCCAAGCCCTCTCTCTCATCCTTTATGCCAAGGACAGCTCCACATTGGGTTTAGGGTAGTCATAGGACCACCCTGACCTAGAAAAAATTATAACAATTATATATAAATTTATAAAAATTATGATTTTTTATCCTTAAAAAAAATTTGTGACCATCCTAAGTTTTTTTAGGCCTAACATAATTACACTTTAGACAAATTTTGGCAACAAATATGATTGTAGACTAAGGTTATAACTTTACTCAATATTTTTTTTTATTAGATGTCAAATTTGACAAATCTACCATTAAATTACATTTTCTTTTTATATCCTCCATATTTGCAAAATTTTAAGAAAATGAAAGATCAATAGCGATATCATCAATCAAAATTTTCAAGTTCGAGTTTTTGTAGTCTAAAATTATACATAAAAAATAATTTTATGGATTGAATAGTAAATAACATTTGATTGGTATGCTTTAAAAATATAAAGAACATGCAATTCAATAATTAGATTTTCAAAATATGTAGTCATGTTAATTTGTTTAGTGAGAGTTGCTGCCATAGGCTACAATTAAGTTTGTAATCTAACTTTGTCCTTAAATTAGGTCCTTATAAACAAAAAGAAAAAGTCTTTATTCAACTAAAATTGTGAAATATGTAGCTTGTAGTTGTTTGATAATGAGACTATCATGCAACAATTTTAAAGTAAGAAAATTCGTAGAAGAAAATTGCAAAACTTTATGTAATTGTGTTTTTTTTTTTTTTTTCCATATATGAAGTTTTCTTTTTATTAAATTTTTTATAATTAAATTTACTAATGACCACCTTGAAAATAATTTTTGGAGCCACCACTACTTTATGCCCAACCTGGCCTCACTTGGTTGCCTTTCCACCTTCACCTACCTTTTTGTAGCCAAAAAGCAACGCTCCAGCCAAATCCATTTCAGTCTAAGATGCTTGCTCACATTAGTACCTAGCCACCATCAGCCTCAATAAAATCACTACCACTTGACCCACCCACCATCGCACATTAGTACCCATCTCCACTTAACCTAGACCTTTCACTGCTGCTCGAAATCCCAAACCACCACATCTCAAACCCAATTTGCCAAGATAGTGAGACACCATAAAAACCACCTCCACTGCACAAAATTCTCTGTCAAACTGCCACAAGAGCTTCTGCTAGATTCCACAAATTACACAAAGCCACCATCGCACAGATTGTTCAAAACCATAACCATGAATTTCTCCAAACCCAATTCAAGATCTTCACACAAATTCAAACCCTCGCCAAAATCAAATCCAAAAAACCCATTGTTGAGGTACAAATTTTTAGGCCATAAAATACTTTGGGCCCACATAAATATTTTCTAAATACTTCCCACATATTACCCAAATATTTCCCCATATTATTACCAAACTTGAGCTCCCACAAATATTTCCCATATAAGTCCCATAAATTATTTTGTGCCCTCTCACAAATATTATCCATTATATCCTACATATCACCCAACTTGGGCTCTCACACAAATACTTATTGTACAATTACCAAAATTGGGCCACAAAATTATAGTATCTCTATAAAAAGCCCTAACTCATTTACCTTGTGGGAAAAATCCAAAAAGCCTAACAAAACTCTCTTTAGTAAGCCCGTTGCTACACGGCACCCTAAAGCTCGTTGCTATACAACACCCCTAAAGTCCGTTGCTACACGGCACCCTAAAGCCCGTTGTTACACAGTAATATTTTTTTACAAAATCTCAAACTATTTACAAAAGCCAAATATTATTTTAGCAACTACTTACAAAAGCCCAATATTATATTGGCAACTATTTATAAAAACCCAAATATTATTTGGCAAAATAATTACATTACGCTCAAAGCCCAAAACTATTCCTTAGCAAAAACATATTTCCATAAACTAAAGTCCCTAGCTCATGGGAAGCATAAATTACTTATGATATATTACTCATCTTTCAAAGCTACTAAATTTATGGGAACTATGCTTATTTTTTCCATAATAAACTCTAACTAAAAAAGCTCATGTATATTACCCATGACAAAACTATTCATTTTGTAGGGATGAACAAGCCTAAAGAAGCCCAACAACAAGGCCCAGCCGAGACAGCCCAGCCCATGTGCTAAAGTGGTTAGACTAGGCACTAGTCAAGTTTCAGCACAACTAAGCTAACAGCTAGGGCCCATTACTATCATTTTCAGCTTGTCAAAATAGATCAGAAGGGGACACATGTCCAGCTGAGCTTACATCCTTCCTTGGTAAGATGATTTTCATGATTACTGATGTGACATAAAACTATGTTGACAAGACACAAAGTTGTGGAGCTGTAACCAGCCATTCTCTCTCTCTTCTCCAACACAATCGGTCAAGGAATTATGGGGCAGCCATGAACAGACCATGGAAGCTTCTAGAATCACTTGTAAACAACTTATTACCATGCCAAAAATGCATACCTTCTGGTTCATGAACCAAACACATAAACCCAAATGGGGAAACTTAGGAAAATATGGTTTAGAGGTCACCAAGGAGATCTCTAGCAGAGTTTCCAGTAGAAGGCTCTAAGATTGACACCTGGCTTAGGGTGACATAATCTGCCTTAGGAAGCCCTGATACTTGCAGCAGACAACCAAGGTCATTAGCTTAATTCATGCTCTAATCCCATTGGCTGAGGATAATCAACATTTAATGCTAAGTCGGAACTCCAGCTACTATTACCCAAAATAGCAAGAACATTCTAAAGTTGAACTTAACACTCTTGGCCAAATCCTAGGAACGGTTTTCTAAGGATTTTCTGAAGATTGAGACTAATTTTGGTAGAGATTATTTGCTAAACCCCCCCCCCCTTAAACTCAACTATAAATAATGTTCTCCACCAACATCTCAACACACACAAATAGAGAATAACTCACTCATAAACTTCTCTATTTTCCCTCTCTCTATAATTTTTCTTATGCTTTTAGTGAGGTAGAGCTTTTAAGTTCTTAGTTTCAAACTTAGAAACTAAGAGGCTGTTTGATTTTTGTGTTTCCATCATCCATAACTCAAAATATGTGGGTCCCACGACTGAGAAGCGTGTTTGGCATTGTTTCCAGTTTTTATTTCTATCACTCAATTCTCTAATTTTTGAGTGATGAGTTATGGAGGTGTTTTCAGTTTCCAAAACTTAGGGCATGTTTGGTAACTGTTTTCGTTTTCTATTTTCGTTTTCTTGTTTTCAAGGAAAAAAGAAAAAAACAATATTTTTCTGTTTTCAAAATGAAAAACACGTTTGGTTAGTT
Organism: Quercus suber; assembly: GCF_002906115.3. Lineage (NCBI taxonomy): Eukaryota > Viridiplantae > Streptophyta > Magnoliopsida > Fagales > Fagaceae > Quercus > Quercus suber. The sequence continues at coordinate 388,227 of NW_027070038.1, forward strand.
GTTTTGAAAAACACATTTTTCAAAAACAAAATTCAGAAAATTTGTTTGGTAGTTGTTTTTGAAAAAGTTGAATTTTTTTTTCTTTGGTTAATTTTTTTTTTAAAATTATATTTATTCTAATTCAAAAACACGCTTGCTCCAAAGTATTTTAAATCTGTACACCTAAAGAAATTATAAATAAATTGTTTTGTATATAACATTCAAGCCTAAAACTTTAATCATATAAGTAAGATTGAAACTATAAAACATAAATCAATAACTAAAAAGTTTACTACATGGCATCAATGCCAGGGAATCAATTTCATCCAAAAGAAAAAAAATAATAATAATGTGGCATCAATGATGCCTATTATTTGCTAACATCAATCCTGCGATCTAATCCCTATAAGTTGCCATAGCTTCAGCGGCTTGATCAGTTAAGTCAATAGTGTGCAATGGCTTACCCGAATTATCCCCACCTTCACCTTCAACAGTAAGGTTATCAATATTGAATTGAGTAAACAAGCGATCATTTCTTGTTGCCATTCGAATGAAGTTATGAATTGTGCAACAGGCTCTCATCACATTCCCTTGTCGACATTGTTTATAACGGGGCATCATTTTTAAGACTGGAAATCGTGCCTTTAAAATGCCAAAACATCTTTCAATTACATTACGAAGAGATGAATGTCTATAATTGAAAAGCTCTTTAGCACCTTTAGGACGATCCCCACCTCGAAAGTCTCGTAAATGGTATCTTTCAGTACGGTACGGAGGTAAAAACCCTAAGGTGCATGGATAACTAGAATCCACTAAATAATAGCAACCTAACAAAAAAAATAATAAGATAGAGAGAAGTATGACATGGTGAATGGATTCAACTTGAAAATTGAAAATATATAAGTGAGGCAACAATATATCTTACCAGATGGAGGCCATGGGAAATTATTTTCTGGCCTTTGAAGTGCATCTAAGAATACTCGTGAGTCATTGGCTGTACCCTCCCAACCCGTGTAAACAAATGTAAACTTCATATCAAAATCACATGCACACATTATATTATGGGTGATTGTGGCCTTTCTATTCCTATAGCTGACTAGCTTTGATGCTGGGGCCCATGCACTAATATATGTTCCATCAATTGCACCTATACATTTCTAGAAAAAATATAAACACAAGTATTAACATATGCAAGCAAATAATATTTGTATGATAAAATGAACAATAACTTGGGATTACCTTGAAATATGGAAAGAACTTGGTACTGTTAGCAATACGTGGATGCACTTCATTGCTTTGAGAAGGGCGTATAATGAATTTTCCCAGACGGCATATTGCTCTTACAGTTTCCTTAAATTGCCTGTCCACTGTCTCAGTTGAGTGTTGAAAACGATCTGCTATTACCCTCATTCTCACATTATGTCCCACTATTAATAGGAACATACCAACTGCCTCCTCCACTGTGATCCAACGTGAGTTTGTTAAGAACTTATGTGTTCTCAAATAGTTACAGAGACTTGTAAATGTTGGCCTATCCATGCGGAATAACTCATAACATGTTCGAGGATTGCCATTCAATATCTCTTTTATAAATGCATCACCAGTCAACATAGAGATACGTTGCGGCTCCTTAGGAATATAGTTGTTTTTATTCTCAACAAACATTAGTAGGAAGAACATATCATCGTCTTCTTCCTCATCTGAAGAGGATGCACTGCTATAATAATTTGGTTCAACATTCATCCTGGAGAATTAAACCGCAAATTTGTTCTCAAATAATGCTTTTTATTAACATAAATAAAACATTACCAACATAAAAAAAAGAAAAAAAAAAAGATTACCATAAAATAATAATAAACCATCATTTAAAAACATTAAATAATAATAGAATAATACCAAATCATAGTTCAAAGACATTAAAATAAACATAATCTAATAGGAAATTATTGTTTTGACATAATCCCCTACAGCCTACCCAACCAAACCATCCTCCTGGCGAAACTCATGTTAACAAAGATCTCTCTATCATCAGGATCCTGCTTGAACTTCTCAACAGCCTTCATAGATATTTCATCATTGACTTCTTCCATGGTCTCAAGGATATTAATGCACTTGCCATGTAGGCGCAATACTGCTACCAACTTCATCAATTGTATACCTCTTATACCTCTCAGCCTTTGCTTTAGATGCCTCTATCCTAGCCTTAGCAGCCTCAGCCATTGATTGTAAGGCATCATTCATTTGGGAGCTCATTAACTCTCGCTTACTCTTACTAGGACGTTCATCACAACTATCACTAGGACGCTTGGAAGATCGGGTTGTAATGTCAGACTCAAGAATTGCCATGACAGGGTCTTGGGTAGGACTTTCTAAATTAACATGAACTCCCCCATGAATGAGTCGTTCTTCCAATGCATTCTCTTCATCTGAATTAGGAGGGTCTTGGGTGGATGCACAGTGTAGGACCCCAGTAGCTGTAGACTTGTTAAATATAAGTCCAAGCAAATTATAATTTGAAAGTCCTTTGGTTCGAAAAATCTTTGCCTTAGGATGTGCCTAAAAATAGAAAAGACATCTAGTAAGAAAAAAAAAATGATGGGGATAATGTTTCAAAATAAAACAATGTATTGTATTCAACGATATTTACCCGACAATAATTTTGCCATGACTCCTCAAGTGCATGAACAGTGTTGGTTTCAGCATCCCAACCAAAACCAGTATGATTTATGAGTGTAGAAAACTCACGATGTAGTAAACGCATCCTATTAAACTTCCCTTTGAATTGTGCCATTGTAAAACTCCGTTTACCTAATTCATTCAATGTAGCTAACATTTTCTTCCAAGTATCGGAACTGAATTGCCCATCTGCCATATTTCCCTTATTGATCTCTTTCAACATTATGTCAATAAATAGTTTCTCAAGTTGTGATGTCCAAAGGCTATCTTCATCAATTGAACTGTTTCCTTTCATCTATTATAATACAATGAAACATGAAAACAACTAAGGAACAACCTTTATAAACACAACCATCAAATACAACTAAGAAATAGCTTCCAAGCTTCAAACAAACACAGCTTCTAATTAATAGTGCATTTTGATCACCAAGAAACCCAACCTACCCAAAATGCCATTCTCCTTATTATTAGCTAAATAGTTTACTTAATTAAGGGAATACATTCTCTGCTATATACTACAAACACAAAACAGCAACAATTCACAAGACATTCTCTGCCATTTACATGACAAGTTTATTAAACTTGCATCTCCTTACAACAAAGTAACCGCCTCAGACTATTTGACTTGCAAGTTATTATATTTTTGCTTACAAATTACATCTCTAACAATCTAAAGTCCAGCAATGCAAGATCCTTCTATTTTTCTTTCTCCAAAACTCTAGAAACTAAACCCAAAAGTTTGTTCCTTTCAGCTATCAACAGAGCACAGAAAATACCCACAAGCATACATGATATGGCATATGACAGTAAAAAAATTAATAAAAGATGATAAGGATGGAAGCTGTACAGAAAAAATAGATCGAGATTGAGTTCAAGTAAAGTTATCCTTCTAGGGTGGAATTAAGTTGAAACAGTTGACTAAAATTAACTACAGAGTTGCATAGCTAGTCTGGAAGCCTTAAGGCTGTGGAGAACAAAAAAAATGGCAGGGTGTAATATTGTATATTCTGTTAGCAATATAATCAGGAAGGTTTAAAGTTTTGACTTTAGATCATGGTTTTCACCAGGTGATAGGTGAAGAGCGAAGATTATTTTTTCTTATATTTTGGATGCTTTTTGAACCTTTCTTTTTCCGTGTCAAAGCCAAGTTTAGAACACCATACAAAACACAAGCAACTAGAGGCTGCATACGAGAGACCACACTGCAGTAGGAACAGACTAAACTCATACAGTAGCACCCGCCAATGATACATCATCTAACAAACCTTAGAGTAGACCATGACAAACACCAAACTATATACATACTACAAGCAACTGAAAACTACTAACCGTAGATCACATCAAACTTAGCACCAGTAACCAGACTATTAAACATTATCAAAACACATAAAGAGGAATTCAGATTTAACTGGATATATAAACTTGACATAATACTTAATTTAGGTAGAACCATCAGTCACAGGCTCACAGCAGTGTTGTGGTAATGTATTAAATTGAACATCATCATCAATATCTGAAATTTATTCGCTATCCAATAAAAATAAGTATAAAGGAAACGGAAGAAGAAATCTAGGAATGTAAGGACATACCAACACAGCCAAAGCAAACCCCAAACCCCAAAATCCTAAATCAAACACACACAAAAAATACCCATTCTGAATAAACCCACATTCAAAGCACAAACCCAGATTCAACAAAGAAAAAATGAAAAGACCCATACATTTGAGTGATTGCACCGACCTACCAACCCAGCCAAAGCAAACCCCAAACCCCAAAATCCTAAATCAAACACACACAGAAAATACCCATTCTAAATAAACCCACGTTCAATGCACAAACCCAGATTCAACAAAGAAAAAGTGAAAAGACCCATACCTTTGAGTGATTGCACCGACCTGCTACATCACGTGCACACAGACCAAAAAGCAAACCCCAAGAAAGGCCAAAATCCTAAATCAAACACACACAGAAAATACCCATTCTAAATAAACCCACGTTCAATGCACAAACCCAGATTCAACAAAGAAAAAGGGAAAAGACCCATACCTTTGAGTGATTGCACCGACCTGCTACATCACGTGCACACAAAAAAAAAAAAAAACCAAAAGAAAGGAAAAGGAGAGTGAGATAATGAATAGAAAAGGGATAGTAGAATCTAATGAAAAACAAGATGCAGGCATGAAGGACAATCCGGTGAAGAACAGTCACTTACCTTGGTTCTCTCAGTCAAGGTTTTCTCTTCTCTGAGCAAGATAGAGGCAGGGGAGGCGCAGAGGAAAAGATATAAAGCGTATCACCGTATCAGATAGCGCTAAAATATTGAGTGAAAAAAAAAAAAAAAAAAGCGCGGGAAAAATATTTTGTCAGTCTTATGAGTCGAACCAGTGCGCTGATTCATTAATTGGGACTGTTTCAGCGTGTTTTCTCCGTGTTTTCTAAAGTGAGGGAAAACTGAAAAATAAAAATAGCTCAAGACATGTTTTCAGTTTCCTTCACAATATAAAAATTGAAAATAGTTTTTTATTTTTGCCTAAAAACAGTTACCAAACAAGTTTTTTGCTTTAGGAAATAGAAAATTGTTTTTGAAAACAGAAAACTGAGGAAAAAAACAGTTACCAAACATACTCTTAGTTTTCTGTGGCATTTTTGTAAATATATTCACATGGTGGCCCCTATTTTTTGTGTCCTATCTTTTCCTTGCCAGCTCATGGACTACCAACGACTCTCTCATCCTTCAGACCGTCTCTTTCTTTTTTTCTTTTTTTCCCTCTTCCTCTTCTCTTCCCAAGCCACTCTTCTCTCCATCTCCATCTCTCATCAATTCTCTATCTCTCAACAAAATCAGAGGCTTTCTCTTAAACCAGTGCTCTATCTTCCCCAATTGCTAATCTATTTATCATCTGTCTTTGTTGCTTCTATTCTCTTTGACCGGTGTTATGTGCTTCGGGTTACTAGGGGTTTGTTTGTGTTTTAGGTTACTGGTGGTGTTGTTTGAGTTTCGGGTTGAATTGGTTTGAGTTTCAGGTTGCTGTTGGTGTTTGTTTAAGTTTCGGTGTTAAATCGGTCTGAGTTTCAGTGTTGAATCAGTGTGAGTTTTGGTGTTGACTCGGTTGAGTTCGATGTTGACTCGGTTTGAGTTTCGGTGTTGAATCAGTCTGAGTTCGGTGTTAAATCAGTTTGAATTTTGGTCTTGAATTGTTGGGTTGCTTGCCGGTTTGGGTGTGGGTTTTTTCTGGGCTTGGTGAGTGATGGTGGTGAGCAGTGGAGGGCTTTTATCTGGGATTTGCTGTTTTTGGTGGATGGTGATGGTGGTCGTGATGGTGAGTATTTTTTGTGGTGGTGGGTAGCAATTCCGATTTGGGTTTTGTATTTTTTTTTTTTTTTTTTGTGGGTTTGTGGGTATGGATATCTGATCGATAGGCTTAACAGAAACGTCTGACCAATTTACAGGTACGGGTCCCATAAAAAAGTAGGAAAATTGAGTGATGAGAATTTGAGTGAAGTGTGCCAAACGAGTGAGTATAGGAAATTAGGGTATTTTAAGTGATGAGTGACGAAAATTGAGTGAGGAGTGATGAGTGATGAGAAAAAAAAAAAAAAACCAAACAACTCATAAGTTCTTCAACCCCTAGCTCACAAATATCCCTCACACCTCTACTTATAAACTCTCATCCATTCCTAGCAAAAAGTCCTAGCAGCTCTACTAAACACTCTCTCTCTCCCTCACTACTCATACTACCAAAATGACCCTTACTACTCACTACATATACTATATCTATAAGCATACCCTGACATCATAATGATCTTGCTACATTAGCTAGAATCTCTCTTTCTCTCTCCCTTCATCTCACACTAAGCCTTCTCCACTACTTGTTATAATGGAACCCATAGTGTTTGTCTATTCATTCACTATAGAAGGTTATAATGTAATTATTACTATAGAGTTTTTCCCTCATGTTCTTGTATTGGAGGACTTCTTCTCACTAGAACTTATGGATGATGATTTGGAGATGTAAACACTCTCCTTAATCTGTGAAATAATTAACGGTTGGAGGTTTATTTTGTTCTGTCTCATTTTACTGTTGGAATATTTTACTGTTAGAATATTTTATTACTAGAATATTTTATTGCTGGAATATTTTACTACTGGGCTATTTACTTATTGCGGTAGGCTTTTTCTGTTATGCTGACGTGTCCGCTGTAGGAAACGTTTTTAGGCCATCCCATAATCCTTATCAATCCTAACCTAGCCCATCACATAAGAAGGGAAAATTGGGAAATTCATAGATCATTAATCTATTAACAGAGGCCACTATGGCACCTAGGATGTACAAATACTCCTTTTTTGCTCATGTACCCATATCCAATACATATCGTACCAGTATCATACCAGATACCTCTAAGATACATACCAGTCATATTTTTTTTAAGAGCCAATACATCTAGGATACACACGTGATACGACTTGGATACCGTTGTAATCCAACCCCCCCGAGACAGTGAGAGATAAACTTGTAAGAAATTGGTATCAATGTTGAAAACTAGAGCACATCAAGCCCATTACTGAGTTTCGGTTTAGGCCCCCAACCCAACACAAATCTCATTTATCGGAAGGAAAAATTTTCCGCTCCTAACACCCATTAAACCCTATTTAATGAGAAACCCAAAAACCAAAATCAAATCCCCATTCAATGAAAAAGCCTAGAAATGAAACCACCACAACTACGAGCTTCAATAGTGGTGGCATGGCTAGCGGTGCATCTTAACGTCAAAAGAGAAGGGTGAGAGAGTATGAAGAGAGAGAGAGCCCAAGAGAGAACTCTGCAAAAAGAGAGGTTCATTGTGATTGGGTACAGATGTGTGCAAGTGTCTTAGATTGAAATGGGTTTAGCTGGGGAGTGGTGGTTCTTGGCGGCAAAAAGGTGGGTGAAGGTCGAAACACAGTGGAGTGAGGTCAGTGGGAGGGATTTGGTGGGACCAGGCATGAGAGAGAGAGAGAGAGAGAGAGAGAGAGAGAGAGAGAGCAAACTGTTCTAAACAAACACTAACATTGTTAGTTATCTTAACTAGTCATATGCTTGCACATGACTTAGGGACATTTGTCACTCCCACTAGCTACCACTTAATCATGTATGCAATTGTTGCAACTAAGTTTATAGCAATTCCTTACCCTATTTTAATTTATATGCCTTCCCTATAATATCTAGTACCCCCTATTCTAAAAAGAATAACCTTTGGAGCAGAATAGTTATTAATAATAACTAAAATAAAGCTTCAATGGCAAGTAACATTATATTCTTGTTTGAAGAGTTTTCAAAACTTCCTTTTTTTGAAAACATAATAATTATGTACTTTTAAAATTTTTTTTTTATAAAAAAGTTGTATATATTATATGAGTTCTGAAAGAGGTGGTTTGTCCTATTAAGATATCCATGACAAAGGTCTAAAGCTAATCACAGGATATAGCAAAGCTTCTTTTTTCCCCTTTTTCCCCCCCTAACTTGTTAAGCTTATTTGCTTATATACAACTTTTTAAATGTCTTTTTTTTTTTTTTTCTTTTTTTGTACAATGATAATTTTACTAACTAGCAAATAAACAAATAGGCTTTCAAAAAAAAAAAAAAAAATAAAATCAATCAGCAAATTATAAACTTAAGAATATATATATATATATATTATTCAATCTTCATTTTTAAATTTGTTTTATTTAAATTAAAAGAAATATCTAAAATAATGTGTAAAGAAAAATTACAACCCATTTCAACATGACTCGATCCCTCAAAGATCGATAAAGGTCATATGAATAAACCATTTAACTTCAATAAGCTTCTAACCCGAATGTTAACAAACATAAACTGCAAACCCAACCCATTGTAGTTTGCCAATTTCATAAGAATGCTTTGTCCACAATATTTTTACAACAAATCTTAAGAGCACTCACAGCAGTGGAGGTATATTGCTATATTGCTAAAATTTAGCTCCTCCAACACTAAAATCGTGCTCCAGCAGTGGAGCTAAATCTAAAAAATTTAGCTCAATTGCTACAATGCACATCTATCTATAGATGTGCACTGTTCATGAAAGCTAAAAATATATATATATTATTTTATTATACTTCCTGATTAAAATAATGCCACTTGCTCTCTCTCTCACTCCATGTCTCTCTCTCAACTTTCAGTCCTCTAATGCCGCTGCCCCTTTGACCCACACCGCCAACCCATGCCGTCACAGACCCAGCTCCGACCACGGCAACCCCTACCACCACCACCCCCACCACCACCACCACATCTGTCACAAATCCAATCATACCCACACTTATCAAACCCACTACCACCAATATCAATCACCACCTCCACCACGGCAACCCCCACCACCACCACCCCATTAGTCACAAACCCAACCACACCCACACTCATCAAACCCACCACTACCAGAAAAAGAAAAAGAAAAAAAAGCAAACATCGGCAAAACCCACGGCCAAAACATCACTAAAACCCACGGCGGCAGATCGGAAGAGAAAGATAAAAGATTTGGCGGTTTTTGACTTTGACATCGTCGATGGCTTTGCTAGATATCGACGGCAACGGCTTTGACTTCTTCAAGCTTTTTGGGTTCGGTCAGGGGGAGAAGTGCAAAGCATGGATTTGGCGGCATGGGTTTTTGGGTTCAATCAGAGGGAAAAGGAACTTGGAGTGGTGACGGCTTGGTTGAGGGAAGGGGAGCAACATGGGAGAAGAAGGCAAGGGAGCTGGGCGGCGTGTTAAGTCTAAACTAGAAAAGAAAAGGTGAACCAGAAAAGAAAAGGAAGAAAGGCAGCATGTGTGAATGAGAAAGAGTAGAGGGACTTGGCACGTGTGGGTGGGATCAAATTGCATATATATAATTTGGTGTTAAAACAAAATATTATTGTTACACTAGATAAATATTTACTTGCTATTATGATGATTGAGAAATTATTTTAGTAAAAAAAAATGTATAAGTATAATTTGGAGTTTAAAAAATCACTTGATAACACTAGACAATTATTTGCTATCATGTCGCAGCGGCGGCGGCATTGGCGGTGATAGTGGCAGCGGTAGCGATTGCGGTGGCGGTGAAAGAGTCGGTGGTGATGGGGGTAGTGGCAGCAGTAGCAGCTGTGGATGATTGTGATTGTTGTTTATTATAGTAAATATATTATTTTATTGTAGTAGATATATTATTTTCTTATGATGTTTATATTATTTTATTGTGTTGAAAGTTAAAATAAATCCACTGCTGCAGCATGTGTATAGGTAAAATAGATAAAGTAACTTTTGGTAAAGCTAAATAGCTAAATTTTTAGCTCCACTACTGTGAATGCTCTAAGTGGCAAATTGTTACTAGCTATAATTTGAATTTATAACTAAAATTATTTTTTTGTCTACCAATAAAAATCTATCACTCAAAATTTGTTGCGAATTATTCCTAGCACTTTGGAAGAGTAGTGGAAATAGCATTTCTCCAAACTCATACAAGGAAACCTGGCATTTTGTACCAATTAAAATATCGTGTGGTACAAATTTTGACAACTCCAAACAAAATATCCAGCTGAAACGACCACTGGCAGATGTAAAAGTTTTTTTTTCAAATGTTAGAATTCTCTAACATTTGGGTTTTTAAAGAATAGTGTGTAAAATTTGAAGCGGGATGCCATAATGTTCTAACATCAAAATATTCAGTTCTGACAATAACCAACATAAAGTTTAAAACTTTGAACGCAATCCTAGACCCGACTATAGTTGCCAGATTCTAATAGTCAACACAGCTTACAAAAAGTTAGTCCTCAAAAAAAATGTTTAAGCTGTCCTCTGCATGGCTATTTGTTGCACATTCTAAAGTTCAATTAAAATTCCCAACAACGGTCCTAAACGAGAGGCAAAAAGGAGTAAAAGAGAAGAGAGAGAAGTGGGGAGGCAAAACCAAAAGACAAAATAGCAACTGCTGGGCATGCTCTTGCTTCAACAACTATCCATTAAAATCTAATCTCTTGCTGTTTAGCGCTTCTTCTTGCTTCCTTTGCCAGCATTGGATTTCGATGGGGTGACGATCAGGTACACAAACAGGACCATAAAGGAGATCACAGAAATTAGAGCGCCATAATTTGCCAGCAATCTCTGCAAGTAGAAAGTATCGAAATTCGTAAGAGACAAAAATAGGAACATAGATTTGCCAATGAGCTCTAACTCAAATGATACCTTCTTCCCTTAAAACAGAGAGGAAGAGAATAAGATTATGGGTTCAAAAACCATATCAAAAATGAAAAAAGAGAGGATTCTTGCAAGCATTGCAGGTCCCCCCCTAAGAGTAATTCACAAGACATAGGTAAAGCCAGTACTTTTTCTACTGAACATGCACCCGAAGAATGCTAGTCAAGGAAACACCATATTGATCACCCACATGGGAGATCAACACACTGAAACATTAGATTCTACAATTTCCCAGATGTTCACAAGTGTTTGCATCAACCATTATAATCAAGTAGAACACAGTGCTCTAAGATATGGAAACACAAGGCAGACCCAATTTACAAGTAACAAAAACTTTCAAAATCTACACACTTGAGAGGACAAAAAGAATGATTTGTACCTTAACCTGTGAAAATGAGGCCCCAAGTGAAGGTAATCCATGTAAAAACCCAAAACAAAAATATATGCGTTAGTAAACACTGATGGAAGTTTCCAAAATTAGAAAGCTAAATATAACTACTTTTTTTAGAACTTACCCCCTCAAACTTCTTCTCAGGAGGTCTATCTGCAAGGACATCTAAAGGCAGTATTGGCGTTGAATATGCCTCCTAAAGGCAGTCGCAGCGATCAAAGGTTAAAAACTAATCATGCAAATACGAAAAACATGAATATTGCTGCAAATGCCAAACCTGCAGGGCAGCCTTAGTGGGGATACGGAATGTGATGACAGCTGGAGCACCATAGAACAATCCTTTTGTTTTGCCCTCCAATTCAAATGAGTGGGTTAGAAGACCACCACTGCAAACCACATCAGTGGAAATGACTAAATAGGAAAACATGTGGTATAAACAGTCTATTGAGCCAGCAAATGTCATTACCAAAGGCATTACTTACCCATCAAGCCTTTCCCATGAGTTTGACGTGTTACCGCTGACAATATCAAATACGTCTTGAGACCATGAATCATCAGTAAGACTCACATCATATGCAGTCCTGGAAAACATGTGGAAGAAAAACACAACAATTTATGGCTGAATAAGGTAATATTAGCACACAATATATAAATCACAGGACAATTCTACAATTACACAACACATTATCAATTGGATGCTACCTGTAGAAGCTGACAAGAAAAAGTATTCATATTGATGGAGAGATACAAATACAATATGAAAGTCATCAAAAATAAGAGGAAACCCGCTGACTTTGTTACTCATTTCTTCCAGGGCGGAAACTACCCATAAAAAGTGGAGTATTCCACTCAACACTTCCAATTTGACATGAAAAGCACAAATTTAACATCATATTGGCCTCAAACACCAAAAAATCAGCCCCTATTTCCCAGTCCACAAAGCCACTTTTTTCTAGTTTGGTTCCCCACAAAATCACCATTTTTTATTTCCATCAAATGCTACATCCCATCACATAAGAAGGGAAAATTGGGAAATTCATAGATCATTAATCTATTAACAGAGGCCACTATGGCACCTAGGATGTACGGATACTCCTTTTTTGCTCACGTACCCGTATCCAATACATATCGTACCAGTATCATACCAGATACCTCTAAGGTACATACCAGTCATTTTTTTTTTAAGAGCCAATACATCTAGGATACACACGTGATACGACTTGGATACCGTTGTAATCCAACCCCCCCGGGACAGTGAGAGATAAACTTGTAAGAAATTGGTATCAATGTTGAAAACTAGAGCACATGAACCTAATATATCAACACAAAATATCATGCACATCTCTTTCCAGCTGAAATTCTTAAGAATCTGCATTACAAATTCCTCAGTCCTAAAATCGATACAATCTCTCTGCAAAAATTGAGAAAATCAACACATACAGAAAACCATGAGAGGCCTAGAATCATGTTTTTCACATCCTTCTTCGAATTTTCTCAGTAACCAAACAATCAAATTATTTACTTATTTATTTTAAAGATCGTTAATTTTCAAGGACCAACTGAAATAAAAATTCACCAGAGCTATTCTATAAATGGCATAGGACCTCAATTCAATTTGGTAAATTGACCAAGTAAGTCAACCCAACACAAAAACCAAACAAACAATCAGATCGCAAATTATGAATCATAGAATTAACCAAAAAAAAAAAAAAAACAACGCATGCAGATGCAAACAACACACCCATATCAGATCTACCACACGACACATCGAAAACAAAACCTATAGATCTAAAACGAAACAAAACAACAACAATAAGAAAGAAATGGAAACGTACGAGGATCCTTGGTTGTAGATATGGATGGAGACGGAGACGCGTTCGGCGCCGGACTTGAGTCTGGTGAGGGAGGCCTTCTTGTGGGCCACGATGAAGGGCACGTCGGAGCTGCCCAGCGTTGACGAAACGAGCAGCAGAGCCAACGCAGCCCAGATCAAGGTTGACCGAGCCATAGCTATGGGTTTGGTTTTTTGGGGGATATTGAATTGTTGGGGTTTGTGAGAAAAGACGGAAGAAGAGTAAAACGCAAGGCTTGTTGGGGATATCAAGGTTTTTTTTTTTTGGTAGCTAACTAGGTCTCGTACCGTAACTGGCGTCTAGAGTTAAAAAATCTACTTCAAAATTATTATTCCTCTTTCTTTTTTCTTTTTCTTTTTTGAAAATTTAGTTGTAATGTTATTACTTATTACATCATCCAAAAAATTATGTAAATTGTCACATTAATAGCTAAAATAATGCATAATTAAGATATTAATTTTAAAAAATTTGTGATTCTCATAGAAAAAATTATAAAATTTTGTATTTTTTCTCTGTTATTAATGGTCATTTATTACGATTATGTTTGTATATAATATTATCTATTTTGTCATTTAAAGAAAATAAAATGCAACAAGATTCTAGTAGGGGGTTTGAATGTAAAAGTAGAATTTAAAAACAATTATATATACACATATATATATTATATACATATAATGACTTGTTAAATTGTGATGTCTCAAAAGTTTATGTTGTAAAATATTATGAGATTAACAAAAAATCAAATATTTGTAGTTTTAAATACGATGATGCAATAATTTTCAGTTGGCTATTTGTCCAACCACATAGAGTTTTTTTTTTTTTTTTTTTTTTTAACAACAATATGAGTTAATGGGTTATAATGTTCCATAGTAATTTTTGTAACAACAAAATTATGAATATAAATCATTTTTATTTATTTATTATAATATAACAACATTCCCTAAAACTATCATAAATGTATTCATTATGTGAAATGCATGAAAGTAAATAATTTAGGTAAAGTTTATTGTAGTCAAATAAGAGATTTAAGATTTGATCTCTACTTACACTAAAAACTAATTTGTGTCTTGCCTATAATGATAGGTAGTCATGATAATAACCCTATAAAACCACGACTTATAAGAACTTCTTAGAAAAACAATGAGATTAAAAGAAAAGATTGACACTTTAAAAGAGAGTTTCAATAAATAAGAGTTTTTTGAAAAATTGTTATAGGGTAGAAAAATGGTTTTATAGGCATAGGACTAAAGGAGATTAGGAAAAACCAAAGTTTTTGAAAAATAAAAAGGAGAGTTTCAAGTAAGTGAAAAGTTTTTATAGCTTATAAAAATAGAGAGTTGTTTAAGATGGATTGGTCATGTGCAAGAGGTTGACTAATGAAAAATAGTGAGTTGGTTTGAATAATAAACAAAAGAATACATGTGTCTAGTTATGAAAAGAGGCATTAAAAAGATCAATTGTCACAAGTTGCACTTAGATGAATGCAAGTATGCAACCAATCCCATTTTCAAGGTATGTGAGAAATATTGAGATTGCACTTACATTCTACTAAATTCATTTTAGTTTAAGAAATTTCTTGATTTAAGCATAAAAGACTTTTAAATTGGTACCACACTAATGCCCTCTGATAATTTTCATTTTTTTGTAGACCTTTCAACTCTATGCGGTTGGGTTCTTAAAAAAAAAAAAAAAAAAAAAACTCTATGTGGTTGGACAAATAGCCAACTGAAAATTATTGCATCATCGTATTTAAAACTACAAATATTTGATTTTTTGTTAATCTCATAATATTTTACAACATAAACTTTTGAGACATCACAATTTAACAAGTCATTATATGTATATAATATATATATGTGTATATATAATTGTTTTTAAATTCTACTTTTACATTCAAACCCCCTACTAGAATCTTGTTGCATTTTATTTTCTTTAAATGACAAAATAGATAATATTATATACAAACATAATCGTAATAAATGACCATTAATAACAGAGAAAAAATACAAAATTTTATAATTTTTTCTATGAGAATCACAAATTTTTTAAAATTAATATCTTAATTATGCATTATTTTAGCTATTAATGTGACAATTTACATAATTTTTTGGATGATGTAATAAGTAATAACATTACAACTAAATTTTCAAAAAAGAAAAAGAAAAAAGAAAGAGGAATAATAATTTTGAAGTAGATTTTTTAACTCTAGACGCCAGTTACGGTACGAGACCTAGTTAGCTACCAAAAAAAAAAAACCTTGATATCCCCAACAAGCCTTGCGTTTTACTCTTCTTCCGTCTTTTCTCACAAACCCCAACAATTCAATATCCCCCAAAAAACCAAACCCATAGCTATGGCTCGGTCAACCTTGATCTGGGCTGCGTTGGCTCTGCTGCTCGTTTCGTCAACGCTGGGCAGCTCCGACGTGCCCTTCATCGTGGCCCACAAGAAGGCCTCCCTCACCAGACTCAAGTCCGGCGCCGAACGCGTCTCCGTCTCCATCCATATCTACAACCAAGGATCCTCGTACGTTTCCATTTCTTTCTTATTGTTGTTGTTTTGTTTCGTTTTAGATCTATAGGTTTTGTTTTCGATGTGTCGTGTGGTAGATCTGATATGGGTGTGTTGTTTGCATCTGCATGCGTTGTTTTTTTTTTTTTTTT
>NW_027070038.1:404367-411474 GCF_002906115.3 Quercus suber
AAAAAAAAAAAAAAAAAAAAAAAAAAAAAAAAAAAAAAAAAAAAAAAAAAAAAAAAAAACACAATGCATGAAAGTAAGTAACTGTGCATATGTGTGCATCATAAGATGCATGGGGGTGTGCCTAGAGGGTGCCTAGGTGTGTGCCAAGTGAGTGCATCATGAGCAAAGTGTAGGAAACACTTGATAAAAGACCAAACCAAGTAAAGTAAGGTTAAACATATGGAAATCTATAAATTGGAACTCACATGAATCCAATTAAGCACGAAAATATCACTTGGACATTCTATCAAACACCTATCATGCACGTATGAGCTCTAAGCATGAACAATGCAGGAACATGAGAAAATCTACCCTCAATACATGTTAAAATGCCACAAAGGGGCCAACACAGATGCACAACCATTAAATGGGACACAGCCCAAACAAAAGATATGACAAATTAACACCCAATTTAGAAAACTAACCCAAAATTTTGAAAATCCCCAATTAACATAACCCTAACAAAAATTCTGCAAAATTTAAGTAAAAACTTAAAAAGGAATAGTTTGAAAGACATACCTTGAAGAAAGAATGCATAAAAGACACTTGGATTGAAAGGGTTTGAATGAAATAGTAATTTTGGAAGAAAAGGGTTCAAAGGAGTTTGAGCAAGGGAAAAGTTTTTTATTTGAAAAATTGTCACATCAGTAATATAAAACTGAAAACATGCGTTTTTTGCAGGTTACAGAGTAGCGACGCAGTCGTGATATAGCTGCGAAAAATGGCCACTGAAGCACAAAAACTTTCGCTAGAAGCTTTAAGTCGCGAAACAATCACATGACAGTCGCGATACCTTCTGTCTGAATTTTGAAAAAATCCAATTTTTGTCCAAATAGCATTTTGCAAGAAGTTGTTGGTCACGAGACAGTCGTGATACAGTCGCGAGAGTTTCTGTGTGACATAATTGAAAAATTATTCCCCTCAAGCCCTTTTCATGGGAAGCTCTAAGTCGCGAGCTTCTCGTGAAACAATCCCTGAACCAGTTTTTGAAGGAAAACACACAAATGCATTTTGAACAAAAACAAAAGACACGAAAGTATAAAATCACTTCCAAAAACAAATAAAACACTCAAAAATCTTGTTGGGTTTGATCAACCAGTTCTTGAGCATACACATCACATTTGAACATGTACAATCACACAAATGAGATAGACATTGATTGAATCAAAGTCTTGTGTGTTGTGTGTGAGTATTAAATGTGGAATAGTTTATAGACCAGAGCAAAGTTTCAATGATCAATTCAATTGAGTCATACACAACTAATACGAAATCAAGTAGACTATCTCCATTATAGAAATGAGTATATATGACCTCCCACACATTGAATACAAAACTTGGAAGCTTTTTATTTGGCTTCAGCATAAGGCATAACAATTGGTCCAAATTATTTTGTTTGGACAAGAACATCTCATTTTGAGATTGGTGCTTGAAATTTATGATATTTCAACATTAATGATTAGCCTTTAGTTTTTTGAGCACCATAAAAAAAATGTTAAAAAGAGTCGCTTTCCCATTTTCTTAGTCGAATACTAGTGTATGCGACAGGCTTTTACAACTCAATATCTCTTTTCATTTGGAGATTTACATTTGGTGAGCTCTTTTTGCAAAAACAGAAAAATAAAGTGAGAAGAGATATAGACACAACTCTATGCAAGTATCAAGACCAAGAAGACTATTGACCAATCATTCATAACAAACTTGAAGATCTATTTACAATAGTCACACATAGTGTTCAAGATTTCTCCCACAAATAAATGAGTGCATACATGACAAGTCAAGATCGTAAATGTACTACGCTATAAGTATGAAGGTACTAGGCCAAACTCACATGTGACATACACAAAACAAGTGATCAAACTTTTGAGATTTTTCAATTTTTTATGGGTTTTTGAATTTTTGAACATATCCAAAACAAAACAAGAAAAGTAAGATCAACAAAAACAGCTGGTACAAACCAACCGGATAAAAGAACAACAGCAAAAAGAAAGTAGTGCATGAAATGATGCAACAGCAAATGTCCCTAAACATTGAAATAATTTATGCATGGACATGATATAATGCTTATGCATGAGTACCCCTCTTCACCTACACGTCACGTGCGTTTGGGGTGATATCCTTGACGGATTGGGTACGGGAGTTTGGACTTTCAAACCTTCTGGTGAAACTTTCCAAGCAAGTAGTGAAGGTACCGATCATCTTCATCATATCCGTCATGCCGGGATCATGATTTTGACTTCTTGGTTGCTCACCACCCCAAGACCTCATGTCATTTCTCCTTCCTCGTAACCGAGGTGCACTTGCATTGTTGTCTGATCTCAGCTTTTGACAATTGGGTCTGATATGTCCTTGCAGTCCGATATAATGACACACATAATCCGTTCTATGACCCCGTTGTGATCTTGGGAGAGATCTTCCTTTGGTTTCATGTTTAACCACAGATTGATTTCGGGGCTTATTCACCATTCGATGCTCAGTCACATTCTTCTTCTTTACATCCTCAACTTTCTCAAGAATTGGCTCTTCAACAATAGTCTCGTTTGCCTTCACAAACTTTACTTCTTTGATGACTTTGGCTGATGAGCACTTTCCTCCGGTGTATCCCAGCCCAGACTTGTCTGAAGATGGTTTTTGAGATGATATAACATCTTCTAACTTCTGAGATAAGACTCTCTCTATCTTAGCATAAGCTTGCACAACCTCTTGCTCAAGAAATCTCACCTTCGTATATGCTTCAGACATCTCGCCATTTAGTGTCTCAATCTCACACTTAGCTTCTTTATATCTGATCAAGAGACTTTTGTAATCTTCCTCAGCTTTCTTCATTTTCCTTACAGCTGTCTTGGCTACTCTGGAATACTCTTCCGACTTCTCAAGTAGTAAGGAGTAATTTTCTTGAAGATTAGCTGTATTCTCTTCCTCTTCAGCATCTGATTCTTCCACAATCCCAATAGACTCTGAATCAGAATGCTCACCAAGCTCCTTCACAAGCGTACCCAAATCATCCGATGACTTTACATGAGCAATGGTTATGAAGGCGGAGTCGTTTTCCTCTCCTTCATAACTCTCTTCCGAGTCAGAATCAGAAGATTCTGTATCACTAAGCATCGTGGCATAAGCCTTGCCTTTTTCCCTCAGAAAATTTGGACACTCCTTCTTTAGATTTTCATGGCCATTGCACTCATAGCACACAATGTTTGAAGAAGGTTGAGAATCCTTTCCTTCTTTCCTCGTAAACTCTTTCCTATCACCTCTTGAAGATGAAAATTTCTCTCTATTGAATGGTTTTCCACTGTTCTTCATCTTTAGGAATTTTTGGAAGTTTTTCGCAAGATATACTACTTCCTTCTCCACTCCATCTTCTTTGAAAGGATCATCCATTCTTTCGGTGATAGTTTTAAGAGCAAGTGATTTACTCGTCTTGTGGGAAGGTATTCCAAGCTCATACATTTGAAGTGATCCAATGAGCTCTTGAATCTTAATTTCATCCAAATCTTTACTTTCCTCTATGCCTGTGACTTTTGCCCGAAAGCTCTCCGGTAAGGACCTCAAAATTTTCCTCACTACCTTAGTATCTTCAATCTTCTCCCCAAGATTGAGTTTAGCAATTACAATTTCATTGAGCTTTCCATAGAATGAATCAAATAGTTCATCATCCCCCATCTTGAGCTCTTCAAATTTTGTGGCAAGCATCTGAAGTTTTGTGTCCTTAACTTTCTTCGTACCCTTATATGTCGTCTCCAAAATCTCCCAAACTTCCTTGGCTACCGTCATATGAGAGATCCTGTGGAATTTATCAAGAGACACACCACAAAAAATAGCATTTAACACTTTACTATTAGCATTGGCTGCTGCGAGAGCTGCCTTATCCCAAGTGGACTTAGGATCCGTCGGCTTAGTCCAACCAGTCTCAACCGCATCCCAAATGGTATCATCCATAGAGCATAAAAATGCTCTCATTCTGACTTTCTAGAAAGCATAATTGTTCCCATCAAAAAATAGTGGAACATTGAGCGATTGAGACCGGTTCATCTCAAATAGGGTCAAGGATCACACTCAGGTATTTAAACTACAGCGAGTGTACCCGCTCTGATACCAATAGAAAGCTTAAAAAATGTGTTGAAAACACAAGAGCTATTTAGACCCCCCAATTAAAGTTACGGTTCGATAGATTTTACACTAACTTACTACAAATTGCGGAATAGTGTAAATGCGAGCGAATGAACAAATAAGCTACTCTAATCCATAAACTAAGCAACATAGCAGTATAATGGAATATAAAAGAGTAGGGAAGAAGGATGCAAATACAGAAAACACCGAGACGTGTATTCGAAGAGGAAACCGAAGAACTCGGTGAAAAACCTCTCCGCCGCCCTCCAAGCGAAAATCGATCCACTAGACAATCAGTTGGGATACATGGGTTAGCAAGAGACCCTCCAAGCCTAATCTACCCGATGCACCTAAGCCCTCCAAGCTCCTACTCCAACAAGGCTTCTCGAAACCGTGTCTTGTCTAGCACCCCGGATCTCGCAACAATCTCCATGTTGCATCTGCCATTCCAGGCTTCTTCCAATGCTTCCCAGCAGCACCAAAATGTCACACAGCACTCTCAAAGGGTGTGGTAAGTGTTTGGGCTATCAACCTCTTAATGGTGTGGAAATGGAGAGGGAAGGGTTGAGGAGATAGCACAAGCAAGTGTATAGAGAAATGTGAGGATGACAATCTCTAATTCCCAATGTGTTTGGCTAGGGTTTTCTCTCTAAAGCTTTTCTCAACATTTGTAGATAATGAGGGTATATATAGGATAGGTACAGAAAGTGTGAGTAGTCAATACAGGCTGGCAGAACAGATTGCCTCGCGGGTGTCTTGTGGGAAGGCCTTACCTGCGAAATACTCGCGAGACATAGCTGTTTCCACCTGGCCTGACTCTTCGCATTCCAGCATGTGCATGGCACATGATTCATTTCGCAGGAAGCTAGGTCACGACATACCCGCAAGAATTCTTCAGTCTTCAAATGCTTGAGTCTTCACACTCTCTCTCTATCACACATCCCTTAAAACAAATCCCACAATAAATACAGGATATAAACGATTGATAATGATTACAATCAAATTTGGCACGGAATAAAAGTCAACAAAATACATAGTTGTAAATAACAACTTTACAACCATTAATACCCATCTTACCAACCATGCTTACTCAATTATAAGACTTATAATTTCTAAACCATCAGAAGCAGCAGCTCTTTAAGGGTGTTATGTACTCTCTCTCTCTCTCTTTCTTACCTATATTTATGAATTATGACTAATAAATATTCAAAATGTTTCTTTGGTCTACTTTCCCTTTTGTGAGTCACTACTTTTGGACCCTTTCTAATTCTTTACTATTTACACCATTAACCAATTTAACCTGTATTTGATACTACTGTGAGTTTGTGGGCTTGACTCCCTTCCATATTAAACCTAGGTTTGTTGGCCCAATTTATTTGTTATTCCAAAAATCAACTAGCTAGCAACAGGGATGAGGAAGGATATGTGGCTTCCATAAAGTATTAGCCACAAAGAGTAAGTATTGAGCTCGTCAGTATTGATTTTCTTGTGCACACTTGGCTTTTATTTATTTATTTATTTTTTTTTTATTTTTTACAGGTGTTTTCTTCTTGCGGAAATGATGACCAAGTTCAACAAGGATATGTATGTGAAGATGAGGTCCAAGAAAGACGAGCCATTGTCAAACATCGGAAAGAAGGCGGTGCGCCTCAATGGGAAGGGTCCCTTCGTCACTCCCGTTGCTTCCGTCACTCCCATCGACTCCAGTATTGAGACGATGAGGACGGCCTCTCCTACAATCTCGGTTGAAGAGATCGATACTCCCACCTCTAAAAGGCCACGGTTGTCTGACAAAGAGAAGGAGAAGGTGATTCTCACTCATCTATCGTCAGGGATGACGAGAGATTGGCAGTGGACAAAGCTCACGGGGTCGTGACTACCGAGGATTTGAAGGTCTTCTCTAGTGTGCCCTTTAGCAATGTTGTGACTCGCCACATCCATAAACTTGTTCAGGTAAAATGTTTGTGCAACTTTTAGTCTCTTTTCCTTTCCCATTCTACTGACAATATTGAGTTTCATTTCAGGTGTTGGGCGAAAGTCTCCATATTACCTCTGAGGTCTCTCACATCCAGAATGGAGGCTTTGGAGGCGGATAATTCTACGCTAAAGAAGAATCTTATTGACTCTATGGGTGAGGCCACCACCCTAAAGGAAAAAGTGAAGACCTTGAGTGACGACCTCAGAGTTGAGCATCAGTTGACCCTGGAAAAGGACGAGCAACTTCTGGGTGCTAAGGAGAAGCTCAAAACTATTGCTGCTAGGTCTATTGAGGCTTTCTAGATGACTAATGAGTACAACACAGTCCTATTCAACTAGTACTTTAAGGGTTTTGAGCTTTTGAGGAGGTACCTCGTCAAGCATCCTTCTGGAGTGGACTTGGAGAAACTGGACTTGGAAGAGGTTGACCATGAGATGGTTGTTGACGAGGTTGCCCAATCTTCTGCCACTGAGACTGATACCCCCGAGAATGCCCTTGCTAGTGATGCCCCTACTGGTGACAATGTTGCTACTGGCGCCCAAACTTGATACTTACGAAAATTTTCTCTTTTTTTTTTTTTTTTTTTTTTTTTTTTTTTTTTTTTTTAAACTTCAGCATAGTCATCCACTAATGTCTTCCTCCTTTCCTGGTGAAATGGATAAGTTAAGTTGGAGAAAATAACATTATTGACTACAAGAAAGTGAAACAATGACATAAAGGTTCCAATTTCATATAAAAGCATTTATAATTCTCTATTTTGAGAAAAGTTTCAAAACCTTGAAATAATAATTGATTTTGAATGTTTTACACTCACTAGGGGGGAAGACTTCCATAAATCTCTTGTTTCTAATGGCTAAGATTTGGGTTTCACAGATATTATAACATGTGTTTCTAATAATAGTAGGTCTTACACACATCATCCCAGCATAAAAGGCACTTGTCATAATAATTTTTCAATGGCATATATAAAGTAAAACTATAAA
>NW_027070038.1:413870-457626 GCF_002906115.3 Quercus suber
GAACCTATTGAGAGCTGTAATCCTTCCTGTGAGCTTTCGGACTTCCTTGATGGTCTTGGGCGATGCCATGTTGATTATGGGTTGCACCTTCTTCGAGTTTGCTTCTATACCTCTCTAAGACACCATGAATCCCAAGATTTTTCCTGAAGCTACACCAAAAACACACTTACTAGGATTCAACTTCATCTGGTTTTGTTTGAGGGTGGCGAACGTCTCTTTTAGGTCATCCAGATGGGCAAGTTCTTCTTTACTCTTGTCGAGCATGTCATCCACGTATACTTTCATATTCCTGCCTATCTGTTTGTTGAACATTTTGTTTACTAACCTCTGATAAGTAGCTCCTGCATTTTTTAGTCCAAAGGGCATTACCTTATAGAAATAGAGCCCTTGACTTGTGATGAAAGCAGTTTTCTTCTGATGTTCTTCTGCTATTTTTATCTGGTTGTATCCTAAGAAAGTGTCCATAAATGTTAGTAACTTATGCTCGGCTATAGAATCCACAAGCTGGTCTATCCTTGGTAGAGGAAAATTATCCTTCGAGCATGCCTTGTTTAGGTCCATGAAGTCCACGTACATTCTCCACTTCCTATTTGCTTTCTTTACTAGGACAACGTTTGCAAGCCAGTCAGGATAGTACACTTCTCGGATGAAGCCTGCTGTCAACAGTTTGTTAACCTCGTTTGTAACCGCTTGGTCTCGCTCTGGGGCAAAGAATTTCCGTCTTTGCTAGACGGGCTTTCTTTTCGGGTCCATATTCAACTGCTGAATGACTTTTAGAGATATGACTGGCATGTCCTCGTAACTCCATGCGAAGACATCTAGGTTTTCTTTAAGGAACTAGATGAGCCTTGTTCTCATCTTAGGACTTAGCGATGTCCTTATTCTTGTTGTCTTAGTTGCCTCTCCTTCGGCCAGTTCCACTGTTTCCAGGGCTTCCACTTTATCTTCCTCCTTCTCTTTGATCATCCATGTATGGTTCTCCTTTGTAGCTAAGATGGCTTGGTAGAACTCTCTAGCTTAGACTTGATCTCCTTTTACCTCATCGACACTGTTCTCCATTGGAAACTTTACCTTTAAGCAATAGGTGGACGTGGCTATCTTCCATTGGTTTAGTGTGGGCCTTCCAATAATCACATTGTAAGATGAGGGGCAGTCTACCACCAAGAAGTCTAACTGACGGGTCAACTGCCTTGGGTAGGTCCCCACTGTTACCATCAACGTCACTATGCCCTTGGGATATATCCTGTCTCCACTGAAACTGATGAGCAAGGAGTCAAATGGGTGTAGTCTTCCTAGATCTAGCTTTAGCTGTTGGAAAGCGGGAAGGTAGATGATGTCTGCGGAGCTAGTGTTTTCTACAAAGAACCTCTTGGTATTGAATCCTTCTATCGTGAGCATTATGAACAAGGGGCCGTTGTGAAGCTGCTTCACTCCCCTAGCATCTTCTTTCGTTGAAAGACATGTCTTGGTCCGTCCGTCTCTACTTGAACGAGGGTATCATGTGGACACTGTTCACCTGCCCCTGACATGCTTTCCTGAGGGATCTGAATGACCCGCCTGTGAATGGTCCTCCTGCAATTGTCTTTATCTCCCCAATTACATTCTGTGGGGGCTAGGATGTGTTATCTTTGTCTCTTGACAAGGAGTCGTGTTGGTTTTTGTTACTGTCCCTGAACCTGCTAGACTGTCCTTTCTTCACATACTTTTGCAGTTTCCCTTTCTGTATCAACTCCTTTATTTACTACTTTAGGTCCCGACAATCTTCTGTGTCGTGGCCATGATCCTTGTGAAACTAGTAGTATTTATTCTTATCACGAACGTTAGGGGACGAATGTAATGGCTTTGGCCATTTGAGGTAGTGCTTATCCTTAATCTGCGTTAAAATTTTGCCAACAGGTATAACTAGAGGGGTAAATTTTACTGTTTAAGGAGTTTTATCGTCTTTCGTTTTTCCCTTGTCATTGGTCCGACAATCTAGGTGCTCCCTCTTTTGTCCTCTACAATCGTCTTCCTTCCTTCCCTTGTCTCCTGGCCTCTCTACATCCCTTATGGCTGCTAATGCGTCTTCAGCATTCATATACTTCTGTGCTTTCAGGAGCATCTCTGTCATCTTTTTAGGAGGATTCTTCACGAGTGAAGCCATGAACTCTTTGTACCTCAGTCCCGCTTTAAAGGTCATCAGCTGCACCCTGTCGTCAGTTTCGTCTACCTCCAAGGTCTCCCAAGTGAAGCGTTGTACATACGACCTCAGGGTTTCTTTCTCACCTTGTCTAATGGTGAGTAAATGGTCTGTTGGCCTCTTAGGGCGTTGTCCTCCAATTAAGTGGCATAAAAAGGGATTACTCAACTACTCGAAGCTATCAACGGACAATGTTGTCAACTTGGTGAACCATTCTCTTACCGCTCCTTTGAGGGTGGTGGGAAAGGAACGACACAGTATCTTGTCAGGTGGCTGTTGAAGGCCTAGCATTGTCTTGAAGGTGTTGAGGTGGTCCTGGGGGTCTTTAAGCCCGTCAAACGGCTCAAGTTGGGGTAGTCAAAATTTCGACGACACCGGACACTTCAGAACTGTCGTAGTGAAGGGCGAGTCTATTGCCCTGACCATTCTATCCACACTCTGGTCTGTTTTCTCCTTGATGGCATTCCTTAGTTCGTCCATCTCCTTCCTCATCTCTCGAAGAAGATCCGAATTCTACTCATCTGGAGTAGTAGGTCTTCGATGATCACTTCTTTTATGGCTATCTCCTTGTAGCTTCATTTCCTGATTTTGCCTGGTAAGTTCTTCGACGGTGGCCGCAAGAGCCTGAACTTGCTGAGCCAAGGTTGCGGAATCTTGATTGGACTTCATCTGAATGTAACAGTTGATTGGAAACTACGTTTTCAAGTCTAAATATGAAAATGTCGTTCCCCACAGACGGCGCCAAACTGATGAAGTGCAAATTTGTCAGTCTAAGTGAGTGCGTCCAGATGGAGCCAAGATGTCGTCTCTGTGGTTGCAAAAATGGTAGATCAGCTTCCTTAGGATGGTCACTGGTGTGGTGCCTGCCACAACGTCTCCGATGCCAAAGTCAATATAAAGAAACTCTTTGGGAAAAAATAATGCAATGTAACAGAGTAAGAAATATCTCTAAGTGTGTCTATGTAATGTGAGGGCTTTATATATGTTGCCTTGGATTCTAGCCGTTGTGGTTGATATCATGCTATTAATGCATTTCTTGGTAGAGATTAAATTCTATAAGGACGTGGTGTAAAACCCATGTTTTACCCCTCCAATCCCAACATGTTATATCATCTTATCACATATTTAAGAATAAACACAATCACACTCAATCAATTCTAATACCCATATATAAATCCAACCAAATTGGGAATCTATTGAGATATTATTAGGTGTAGTAGGATGTATTGAATTTTAATAAATTTTAAGTAAAATGTTGATATGACAATCACTTATTGGATGGTGTAAAATATAGGTTTTACACCACATCCTTATAGAATTTAATCTCTTCTTGGTAATGCCTACTACTTAGTAATGGGGCATTAATATGCTCTCAACGGTCTGTACAGCTAATTTTGTAACCGTCCAAGGCATTATTGGCGGTGTGATCATTAGTGAATGGTCCTGCTACTCTCGTCAGGGATGTGGGCACTTGTTTGGGCTCGTCTCAGAGAGTGGTCTTGTCTGTCTTATTGAGTTAATCTATAGTTGATTTCATCAGTCCCATCAATAATGATCACAAGCCCATAGTTGTAAAAGCCATAAAAAAATTCCTAGATTGACTTGGGAAAACACTTTCCAAAGTAAAAAGGGATCTCTAAAAATTTCCAAATAAAATAGTTCCTCATCCAGTCTTCGACCAAGTGTCAGAGCCTAGCAAATGGTATGAACAGTTAGGTTACTCGTTTGGCAAAACTTTAAACTAGGAATCTACAAATCCATTATAGATAGAATGAACATGTACTCTTGGAATCGACAAGGAACATCAGAAACTCGCATCTTTCTTCTTATCAACTGGGTATAATCTTAGCTAGGATTCTCACAGATTCTAATTGTTTTGATCAAATCAATTTTTGTTTTTTTTTAGGGAAAATTCAATTGATCGAATATATATATATATATATATACACGATAGATTTTTAATCTATAGTGTTTGTTTCATGATAATTGCTTTTTACCATAAGGCCAAGAAACCAATTCATTTTGGTGTAAACGGGGTTTAAATCCCAAATCTCACATTCGATGAAAATAGATTTTACTAGTTGGCTAGCTGGAACCTATTAGATCAAATTAATTAAATACAAGTGACTTTCTACTCTTTTTATTTTATTTTTATTCATTAAGGTGATCTATTCTTCTAACTTTGGCTAGTAGTATGTTATATTTGTCTAATATACAACTAAATTTTATAATTTTCAAATTTATTATTCAAAATTTTCATCTCTTAAGGACTAAGGAGATTATCATGCCTATATATATATATAAAAGATTATAATGATAATAAAAACTCATTACAAAATTACAATGTTATCTTAAACAAAATTATAATAGAAACCAAAGAAATAAAATATAGATTTTATAATAATTATACTCAAAAAATTGGTAGGCACATTCAAATTTATAACCATGTAGATTGCGCTTTAATATAAATTCAATTTCTTATTTCTTAAAAAAACTAAGTATTAAGTATTAACTCCAACCAAAGCTATAAGAGTATTAAGAGGGAGAGATAAGACTTTGTGATGGTGAATTAGTAAAAAAAAAACAACACTAAAAGGGATATTAGAAAAAAAAAATCAACCTAAATTAGACTTAGAAGAAAGAACAAAAATCCACCAAAATAAAGTAAAAAAATAGAGAGAAAGTGTACTAACATTTTTTATGTGAAAAAAATATGGATTGAATGAGAGAGATTATACCGAATTTATACAAATTAATATGGGAAGAAGAAAAGTTAAAATTTAAGAATGAAGAAAACATGAAGGGTGTGTAATAGTAAAGTAGATAGTAGTAGAGAAATAAAAAAGCAAAGAGAGAATGAAAAGGTTAAAGAAGACATAACAATAGGTGCAAATTAATAAGGAGAAGAAGATTTTTTTATTTATTATTAATTTTTTTTTTTTATAGAAATAACGAGAAAAAAAGTTTTAAAAAAGGAAAAAAATGTTGAAATAAGTAGATAACGTGCCACAATGATACAGTAGCAAAATTTATTGCTATGCCTCCATTTTTATATATTAAACTGGTCACTAATCCGTGCTATGCACGAGAACTTGCCTATTTGTGAGGAAAACTATAATAATTTTATAAAATCTTAAATTGATTAAGAAACTACATCATTGCATGATTTGTTCTTGTATGATTTCAATTTGTGTTACAATTTAATGAAGAAGTCATTGCTTGAACATACAATGACTTACAAAAAATTTGTCAGAAAATTTCAGATACTGCAAAAAAATAACTTAAAAATTCAGATATTAAAATTTCTGAAAGACCAAAAAAAGTAAAGAATCAAATAATTCACTACTTAGAAATTACTTTTTATCGTGTAAAAAATGGCTAAAAAGATTTTGGTGGTCTATGTACGAAAATTACTTTTTAAAAAATATTGGGGTTTACTTTGCTTTTATAGTGTTTATAATTAACCCCGCAAATTTGAAGAAAATTATCAATATTTGAGTTTGAGTTTAAATTGGACTTGCTAGAGAAATAGAGTTTAACTCCTTGTTAAGTTTGGATTAAACAAAAATAGTTTTATTTAAAACAAATGATAATGATGAATTTGAGTTTAAGTTGGACTTGTTAAAAAGATAGAGTTTCACTTCTAGTTAAGTTTGGATTAAACAAAAATAAATAATTTTATTTAAATATTGTGCTAACATAGAAAATTGTGAGAGTTTCAGAGAATTTGGTTTTTTATATATTATTATTATTATAGTATATACCTATTTTTTTAGAAGATTATAAATACATATTTAATCGGCGTATTAGTATACTTAATGAATATATTTTCATAGCAAATCATATCTCAAGCAATTTCTTTTGTTCGGATGAAAACTAATTGGCATAATTCGGTGACCAATTATACGCACTCATCCACCGAGCATTGCAAATCTAATAATGCAAACTCTAGTCTACGTATATTTGGCACATTTCCTCAGTGACTAAACATTACCACCAGAATAATACTTTGAAAAGTCGTCGTAAGTGGCACAATTCAGTGAACAATTATACACTCTCAACCATCAATAGCGCAGATCTAATAATGCAAAACTCTAATCTCATTAAATTTGCCACATTTGTCAGTAGCCAATCAATACCGCAACAAAAATATACAAATTTTCTTTTAAAAAAAAAAATGTGATTGGCACAAACTGAACAATGATACAGTCCAATCCACCAAGCAATGCAAATCTAACAATGCATTCTCTAATTCTCCTTAGATTTGGCACATTTTCTTAGTAACCAAACAACATCACAACAAATATCAAACAATATACGATTGGCACAACAAAATCCAGCGAACAATGAATATAAAATTGTCACTCAAATCCAAGGATTTATGTTTGTTGAAATTTTTGTTATAGAATTTTAGTTGAAGTAGAATTTTTAAGCTAATAAAGTTTTATTTAAACTAAACTATTGTAACACTTGATAAGATAATTATACGTTGAAGATAAATAATAAATATATAAGATATAAAACCTAAAATAAAAAGAAAATAATAATGACGTGAAAAATTGTGAAAGTTTCAAAGGTTCGGTGTTATATATATATATATATAAATAATATATAAATATAGGTTATAGATAGATTGATTTTTATTATCAAAGTCCTCTTAATTCAGGCCCATCCAAATCAAGCCATTCTCAACCCTGCTAGCCATCTATGTGATAACTACACTGGGATGCTTTGCTTTTATGGCAAAGAAAAGAAATGGAAGCGGACTGTTTGATGGCTGTATAAGCTCAGCAGCACAGGAGTACAGGACAGACTCGCAAAGAGGCTGTTCTGAAGGCTATTGTAAATGGTTACTGCAAAATAAATTTTCTGTTGAGCACGAAGGAAATGCAACAAGTCTGCAAAAGAAAGAATAAAATTCCAAGGCCTGGGTTATCATTTTTGTAGGACATTCATACATCCATGGATCGAGGCTAAGGTTGTTGTTCTGTCAAGTGCAAAGACAATTCTGCAAGAAGTTCTATATGAATGTTCCTTCATGTCTTGCTTGGGTTTCTCTCTTTTGTACCAAAAAATCACAAAATAGTCAACCATACTAGTTAACCTAGTAAATAACATATAAATTTCTGGTGATTTGAGTTCCACATATATATGTATGTATATTTCTACTACCCTAGGCTTAACTGCATAGCCTAGCCCCCTTCATACTTCATCTAATAAAAACCTTGCATACATGCGCAGAACAATGTTTATCTCAAAGATCAAAAGCTTTTAAGTAGGGAAGAAGAGGAATCCTAACATGACAAAGAAGAGCCTGTCAGATAAGCCAAGGAGACCTGCCTGGAAACCAAAGAAGGATTCTAGTCTATGTCAATTACTTGAAATCTCTCAATGTAACTGGGCAAGTCATCTATGGCTACCAAACAAGACTCTTTTCTTCATGTAAGACCTCCCTTCTTCTTAACAATCTCCATTTTATGGGGCAAATAATAGTGTAGAAAGCTAAACTGGGGGAAGAAAGAGAAAGTCTAACATGAAAAAGAAGCTTGTCAGTTAACCAAGGAGTGACCTGCGTGAGAACAAAACAAGGTTTGTAGGCAATGCCAAACAGTTGAACCTCTTCAAAGTAGCAGGCAAGTCATCCTTGGCTATCAAACAAGACTCTTATCTTCATGTTAGACCTCACTTCCTCTCAAATGTTCTTGCTCTAATTTGAAGTTCTGGAGTTTCAATTTATAGGCAGTGAAAGAAGAGAAGATTAGATTCGGATCAATATTCAAAATTAGCTAGTACCTCACCATGAGCATTATCTTTGCATATCTTCCTCTCGTCAAGTGCATTATTTGGCAGCCCTAACGGAATATATTCCCTTTAGTTGAGGGGACCCAAATTAATGTATTATTTTCATGTAGCTCATCCATGAGGAAAGAATTTTCACTGGAAGAAAACTCATGCATTGATATGCTATTTAGTCACATGGCTTCTTGATCATGCCACTTGTTGTGAATATGTACCTAATTACGCTGACCTTAAATTCCTTCAAAGGATGTACAACGCTAAAAGAATCAAGATCCTCAAAAAAAATCTTAGAAAACTCTACCACGTAGAGTTCTTTTAATCCTATTTCTTCTTTTAAAATAAATATTCTATTAACATAATCTCTTAAAATAATAGTTTTTTAAAACTACTCCAAATATGTAATGTTAACATGAAGTACACGGCGTTTCTAGAGTTAGGAAAAGATAATAAATAATGAAGAGATCGAGATAGAAATGGGCAAGAGGGGCATGAAAACACATTAACCAAATCACATTTAATTAAAGGTTTTATTTAAAATTCTTTCCCTAAGACACCATAGCTTAATTTTCTTGTGGTTGATCAAAGGACATGTTTAGATCAAGATCCTGTAAAAAAATTTATGGACAATTTGAAGAGATTGACTTGTAGAAGATGATGAAGAAACTGTAAAAGTTGGGAAAATTTTTCTGGATGAT
The DNA here is from genome assembly GCF_002906115.3 of Quercus suber. NCBI lineage: Eukaryota > Viridiplantae > Streptophyta > Magnoliopsida > Fagales > Fagaceae > Quercus > Quercus suber. The sequence continues at coordinate 422,544 of NW_027070038.1, forward strand.
TCTAGAGAGATGGAATTTGGCAGTAGAGATTTTGAGGTTTTTGCCTCTTTGGAAACATTAGCATCAGGCTAAGGTGGTCCAAATTTTTTTGTTTTGTTTGCATTATTATTTTTAGAGGTTTTGTTAGTATATAAAATAATGATATGGTATAATCTAAATGATTTATTTGAAAAGAAAAATATAGATTAAAGAAACTCTATGCGGTAGAGTACGAAGTACTCTAAAAACTCTAAAGAATCTTTATCATTTTTTTTTTTAAGTAAGAAAAGAAAAGCATATTAAGAATCTGTTTGAGATCCGCTTATTTGACTGAAACATAAAACATTTTGCAGAAAATAATGTAGATAAAGATAAAAGTTAGCTAAAATAGTATAGTGAGACTCATGAATAGTACCAAAAAGTAAAGTGGGATCCATAAATAGTAACAAAAATAAGCTGAATAGTAAAATAAGTTAGCAAAAATAATTTTTGCCAAACACACACTAATTCACAAAAAATGAAGGTTTTAATGGCTTAAATCTTGTTAATCTATTTCCAATTTTTGGAATATATACTTCGCAAAATTCCTCTCAGCATCCTTTTCTCTAAAATATGTAATTTCCAATAATCAGTAATTTGTATTACCAACTTTATTGTACAAATATAACATGTATCAATGTAATTCGGGATCACAATCCACATCTTAAACCATTTGATTGGCTATTGAAAGTAAAAAATTACAAAATTAAAAGAAAACTGTGTTAATAAAGATGAATAAGTGTAGAAAAAAATTAATTTTTAACACTTTAACTTGTACCATTCATGTATAGCCATTAGCCAAGCATGCAAAAAATTCGAGCTAGCCCGACTTCGAGCATTTTTAATGATGTATGTCTTATCTCTTTTGCTCATGTATTGTGTATGGGCCTCTCTGACCTACCTCTCTCTCATTTTTTTTTTTTTTTTAACCTAATAAGCTATTTTTATTTTATTTTCTAGCTAGTAATTACTTGATGACCCAAAACAAATAGATAAATAAATAACTTGACTGGCCTTCTAGATACCATAAATTCAAATGCTTTTGACCTTACAAAAATAGCATAAAATCTCAAGAAAGAAAGAACAATTTTAAAGTTTGACTAAATTTGGAGGTAAGGATTTGCTGGTAGAAAGCTTGTAACTTACAAGATCAAAAGTACTACCCCTTTATATTCTTTTAGGAACATGATTCTAATGGCAACACATCTATCCAATTGGATGCTTCCACCTGAAAGATAATTGTCAATGCGTTGGCCACTAAACTTAAGGTTTTTGTTCTGATTGACTTTCTCTTTTTTACTTTTAGGCTCTCACATCATGCATTCAAGGAAGTTTTTCTTTTCATCATAAGTAAATTCTTGTACTAGTATTTTCCCTATTACTTTTGAAAGTCCTTTTCATTTAACTATATAATGGCATTGACCAATGTAACAAAAATGTGTTGTTTTAAAAAAAAAAAATGATAATTGAATCAATTATGTGACACATTGGTTTATGTAGTCACATTAACTATACTTAAGATTTTTCCTTCATGCAAATTCTTTGTAACTGTAATGCACATAGTAGTTGGAACAAAAGGTAAAAATATTTTAAAATTTTCATAAGGTCATAGTAAAGGCTAGGATCTATTAAGTAAGTTGACTAATCGATGTCCCACACAATGCACATATATGCTATTAGTTAATTTGAAATTTTTAATAAATTTTTTTTTTCATGATTCATATATAATACTCATTATGTGTTATCATATTTGATCAATTTATTTTAATTATATTACATGTCATTAATTATATTTAGAAAATTAATTTCGATTATATATTATGTATTGCTAAAATTAATTAAAAATTATAATTTCGATTAGTTCTGGCCTAACATACTCTTTGTTTTTTTTTTTTCTTCATAAAAGTTAAGGGGACTACGTTCTTGAAGGTTTGAACCCGCACACTCCCTATTGGAGATAGACGGACATACCATTCAAACTACAACATTCAATGGTCCCTAAGTAAATTCTAGGTGGATTTCTTGTACAGATGTGGCTCGTACTAATTGCCTAGAAGTGGTGTTTTTTATACATATTGGAAAGGAAAGTTCCATTCAAACTAAGACCATTTTGGTTTGAAGCAATGTGGTTCACTCATCCTAATTTCTCCCGAAGTGATGTAGCAAGCTTGGATAGTGGAGGTGACAGGCTCCAATGTATTTTCATTGATGTACAAACCACAAGAAGTTAGAGCTTGTTAGGTTCTAAAGACTTAGGATTTGATGTATTTAGAACTCTAAAGTGTAATGTTAGCAAACCATGATCAAAACAATATATTTAGTCTTGTTTAGGCTTGCTCAAAGTTGTGTAATTCATGTAAAGTTGGAATCGAGAGGCTGCAGATGCATTAGTACATTTTGACCTGGCTCGAACGATCGAAGGATAGACTCGATCGATCGAAAGTCTGCCAGAATGTTTTTTCTACAGAATTTCCAACTCAGCCGTATCTCATTAAACGTTTTGGATTTTATGTTTTTGCCCTAGGTATATAAGGAAAAACCCTACCCACGTTTTTTAGAGTTGCTCTGGTTGTATTATTGCTCATATTTTGCGGTTTGTGTGAATCTCTTGTGAGATCCTTGAAGAGTTTTCCTTTACATAAACTTAAGGTTTTCAAGGTAGAGATAATATCAACATCTTGATGATTAACTTAGTTGCAGCCATTGGAGTTTAAAGAAACACAAGCAGGAGTGCTTGTACTTGATTGGAGAATCCAAGAAAGAATGAGTCCGTAGATTCGGAGCTTGCACGTGGTCGTGTCAGTAAGTTCTACTGGTGGATAGCATTAGGAAGTCGAGCGTGAGTGCTTGTAAATCCTTTTGTATGAACTTCGATTCTTTCATATAGTGGATTCAAGTTTACCTTGAGGATAGCTAGGTTAAATCCTCCCCAGGTTTTTTACCGGTTTGATTTTCTTGGGTAATCATATCGTTGTGTTCTTTATATTTCCGTTGCTTTATTTCTTGATATGATTAATTGATTATGTTAACCTAGATTTGCATAATTTGACTAAGTTAATCACTTGGCTAATAAACTAGGTTAATCCAATTGTTGTGTTTTTAGGGGTCTAAAAACCTAACAAGTGGTATTAGAGCGGGTAGCTCTCTTGTTGTAGATCGTTTGATCTTTAAGCTGATCCTTGACCCCTGTTGTCATGGAACATGGACACTCTCTTGTTGTTTCTCCTCACTATGATGGGAATAACTATGCTCATTGGAAAGTAAGGATGAAAACATTCCTGAAATCTATTAATGAGGGGGTTTGGAATTCTGTTGAGTACGGATGAGAGAAGTCCACTACTCTTTTGAGTGAGTGGCAAACTTCTCAAAAAGAAGCAGCTGGGTTCAATAGCAAAGTTATGAATGCCATCTTTAACGCTGTTTCTATGGAGAAATTTAAGAGAATCTTTAATGTTGAGGTTGCTCATACTGCTTAGAAAATCCTCCAGAATGTTGAGGTTGGTAGATTTGATGATGAGCTCTCTGCTATAGAGATTGCTTACCTTGCCAAGAACTTTAGAAACTTTCTTAGGAACAATAACAGAAAGGCAAGAAATACAAACATTGCTGAACCTAGAAATATTAATAAGAATGATCCCATAAAGGTTAGCAACACTGACAAACCTAGAGAAAATTCAATCTTTCAATAATTTTTTGGGTTCTCAATGTGTTGGATGTCAAGGGTATAGTCATGTTAAATCTGAATGTCTTACATTCTTGAGGTCTAAGGGTAAAACTATGGCTGTAACCCTTAGTGATAATGAGGTTTCTGATGATGAGTTTGGATGTGACGAGGATGGAAACTTCATTACTTTCATTGCTACTACTATAGTTAATGAAAGTGTGTCTGTTAACGAGAACCCTTCTGATGGGGAACTCTCTGAGGATATAGATCTTCAAGAGGCCTATAATAAACTTTGCAAAGTTGTTGTAAAGGATGCTACGAATGTTGAACTTGGCCTGAAGAAAATTGAATCTCTTGAGCTTGAAAAGAAAAATTTTCTTGTTAAATTGTTTGATGCTAATGATCTTTTGAACAATGTGAAATATGAGAATATGCTCTTACTTGATAAAGTTAAAACTTTGGAACATGATTTATTTGTTGCTAGATCTGCTAGTTCTAAACTTGTTCAACTGCTGAGTGTTCAAAAGTATCATTCTGACAAATCTGGATTAGGTTTTGTTGAAAGCATCACTGTGTCTACACCAAATTCTACAAACTTTGTTCCTTCATCTTCTTCTGAACCTTTCGTGAGTGAGGTTGTGAGTGAAACTGTCAAACCCCCTATGAGTGAGGTTGTCAAACCCATAGAAGTTTTACAATCTAAGAAGATTAGGGTTGATATGAAAGAGTCTAAATCTAAGGAGTCTACCTTGTCTAGGGACAAGATGCATGGTAAACCTACTTGGGTTTGTCATTTTTGTGGAAAGTCTGGACACATTCGTCCTAACTGTTACAAGTTTCAAGCTGCTAAGAGAGCAAACAAACTAAAAGTGTCTGTGCCTCAAACACAAGATCCTATGGCACTCATTAGTGAATTGGTAAAGGCTTTAAACTTTTATTCCAATCCTGGAGTTGGAAATCACTCGAATGTGAATAGGAATACCAATGCTCATGGTGATCTAAAAGGTTTTGGATGCAAAAGACTCGATCTAATTGAGTATTTCTGACATGGTCCTTGTGTTTCATTACTCTATTCTTTTGTGACCATTGTTCTTTGGTTTTTGTGTCATTTTTGTTTCTAGAATTTGCATTTGCATAACATTCATGCATTTCATTCTAGGATTTATTTTTGTTTTCTCTTTTAAATAATAAAAAAAAAAAGGATAGCAGATTGTGTTTAGTATTATTTTTTCTTGGTTTTTGAAAACAAGGTTGGTCAATTTATTTACACATAACATGTCTTTGTACCTTGTTTAACTTTGATAAGCTTAGTTATTGCACTTGACTAGTTGAAACTTTGTAATGCATATTGTGTGGGAAAGATGTTTATGGTGTTTATCACTTCGTCTTAATCTTGAAGTCACATGTTATTTGACTGTCGAACTTTATCCTTTTGAGAAAGGTATAAATAATCATCTCACCACTGTTCACTAGTCAATCATGAACACCTTAGTGCATATCATAAGATTCTATGCTCGAGAAAGTGTAGTACATGCACAAAAAGAATATAAGGTGAAGCCTCAGTTTAAATGCTTAATGCTTATAATTGGTGTGTACTATTAGATTTGATGTCAAATCACATAATTAAAATTTGTGTGTATATTATGAGGCAAAATACAAGAAACTTACATGATTGCAAGCTTATGATCTAGGAGATGTGGGAGTTATATGATGTAACTCTTTAGGTGATAGTATCTTTCAAATTCTATGTGATGAATTTTGTAGACTTTGTGTTTGATTTCTATTCACATATCACTTCACATGTATCTCAAGTTTTTGTTAGTTACACACACTACACAAGTTATTCTTTGCTAAACACTGTACATGTTATTGTGTGTGTTTTTGGTCTGACCAACCAAGTTTGAAAATACCTTGAGTATTATGCAAAACATTCTTTTTGCTTGAGAATTTAAAGGAAGAATAGCTGAAATTTTCTTTGAAAAACTGGGCTTAAAACTTGGGTTTTTGAAAAAGCATTTCATCTCATACTCATGTATTTTGTTGATCAATTTTAATGCTTTAAGGAGTTTGTGCCAAAAATGTGTTTATTCTTTTTCAAAACTATGTTTTTTCTCAAAAAATTTTGTGAGTCTCTGTTTGTTTCGATCGATCGAAAATGTGTTTAAAATTCTTTTAAGTGTCTCGGGTTGATTCGATCAATCGAATGTAATTTTTGATCAATCGAATATCGCGAATCAGGTTTTAAAAAAACTGTTCTTAACTTTTTCAAATCACTTTTTCAAAAAGTTTCAAAACCTTTTTCACTCTCTCTCCGACTCGGCAAGGCTAAATCACCAATTTTTTTGTTGTTTTCTTCCGAATCAAGGATTTTGTCCTCTAAGGCCGGTATGTCCCTTATACCCATTCTTTTTCTTTTATTTACATGTTTCATGCATTATTCATTGCAATTTTCGGACTTCCTTCTTTTTGGGATTTTTGATGATTCAAGCATTTTTAAGTGAAATTGATCATTGGGTTTTTTGTTGGAACATGATATAAACATGATATTGGAGGTTTAATTTGGTAAATTTTGTGATTTGTGAAAAATTGAAAACTCTAGGGCTTGTAATTGATCCAAATTGGGGATTTGTTTAAATTGGGTTCAATTCATACAATTGGCTTGTTGAATTGATGTAATTGATCATTATATTTTTTATTCTAGCTTGTGTGATGATCAATTAGTCAAATGTTTTCAAAATCTTAACAAGTGGTTTTCAATTTTGGGGTTTTTCTTTTAGAAACTCTGTGCTCAAGCCAATTTTGTGAAATTGAACTTAATTTGAACTTAGTTTACTGCATTAGAACATACATCACGACATTGTAATTGTTCATGCATCATATAGATTTTTATTCTATATTTTTTTTGTGCTAACTTGCAGTCTGCCCTTAGTTTGTGCTTTGTTTTTGTTCTTTTGGTTCTTTTTGTGTCTTTGTCCTTTCCTTAGCATCATGCCTAGGAAGACTAGAGCTCGTAGGTTTGTTCCCTCACCTTCACCTCCCCCATCTTCTTTTGACCGTGAGAAGTTTTCGAGTTAGAAAAACCAAGAGATTTTTGAGACTCTAAACCTTAGGCGAAAGATATGGTCTGAGCATTCTGTAGTATTAGATGAGCTTGATCCTGCCATTAGGGCAAATTTTGAGTGTCAAGGCTGGTTACCTCTGTTGGATATTTCTGATTCTCCTCCTCCAACTACCCTGATTAGAGAGTTCCTTTCGAACATCTCTATCCGCATCTATGATTCCAACACTTTGGTAAAGAGTTGGATACGAGGTGTAGAGTACACCATTACTCCTACTGTAGTGGCTGATGCTCTAAGGGTACCTTTGGTCCAACACCTTGTCTACCCTTATGATGAGTTTTCTTCTTTCAGTGATGTCATGTCATACATCACTGGGTCTTCTATCTAGTGGAGTTTTGATCCTAGGATCACCACTGCCGAGCTATCTGAGTTGCATTATCTCTTTTTTAGGATAGCATGTCATTCCTTTTGGCCCATTTCTCATCTTTACACCATTCCTCTCGAGCAGTGTGTCTTTTTGTACGCTCTTGTTACTGATGCTTCTATTAGTTTTCCTCACTTGTTTCTTCGTTCTTTGAACGAAGTTTATAGGAGTTCATCTTCCTCTCATGCTCTTGTCCATCCCATTTTTATTCATAAGATTTTGTTATATCTTGGTCTATATGATTTCTCTTCTTCTGAGCTCGTACATGTTATTACTCCCATAGGTGCGTCTTTTCTTAGACAGAGGGCTGCTCATCTTCGAGCTGGCTCTAAACACCCTAAGTCTAAGCTTTCTAGTAGCGCACCTCCTCCTTTTTCTTCTACAGGTCCTACTGGTGAGGATGTTGCTAATCCCGTTGGTGATGCTATTGCTACTAATGTTCCTCCACCTCCTTCGGATGACTTTGATATACATCGTACCTTGGAGACTGTCATGACCATTCAAGCGGCTCATGGTCAAATTTTGGTGGACTTGCCTGATGAGATACGTGCTTTGCGAGCCAACTTAGAGCATCTTCGTTCACCCTCACCACCTCCTTTTGATGATGGCGTGTGATTGTTCTTTGGCATTTCGTCACAAAAAATGGGGAGTAGAGTTTTGACACTTGTAGAGGAGTTTTTGTAATTAGGGGGATTTTTTTTTTTTTTTTTTTTTCGGAGCTAGTAGAGATATTAGATTGTATCTAGGTGCTTCACTTTGTATATCATTTTTTTCGGGCTATTCATGTTAAGGGGAGATATATTTATTTTGATATACATGATTCTTGTTTCTTGTGTTCACTGCTTATTGATTTATATTTATGAGTTATTCGTTGATATATGTCTTTATTATGTATTGTGCGAAACATGCAAGAATGATTTATTTTTGTTGTATCTAACTTAAAGGGAGACTTAGATTCTTATTTTTGTCACACATGCATTTATGCGTTTATTGAGTATTTTAGGAATATACAGGTTGATTCAATTAAGTAGCTGTCTACACTTGCAACTGATGGATAGTAGTTAGGATTGAATTTGTGTTTATGAGCATTATTTTTGTAAAGGGTTTTATTTGTAAACTTTGAGCTTTTAATTTGTATTTTTACAGATTGTCAAATGGAGAGTTTGTTAGGTTCTAAAGACTTAGGATTTGATGTATTTAGAACTCTAAGTGTAATGTTAGCAAACCATGATCAAAAAAATATTTTAGTCTTGTTTAAGCTTGCTCAAAGTTTGTAATTCATGTAAAGTTGGAATCGAGAGGCTGCAATGCATTAGTCATTTGACCTGGCTCGAACGATTGAAGGATAGACTCGATCGATCGAAAGTCGGCCAGAATGTTTTTTCTGCAGAATTTTCAACTTAGCCGTATCTCATTAAACGTTTTGGGTTTTATGTTTTTGCCCTAGGTATATAAGGAAAAACCCTAGCCGTGTTTTTAAGAGTTGCTTGGTTGTATTGTTGCTCATATTTTGCGGTTTGTGTGAATCTCTTATGAGATCCTCGAGAGTTTTCCTTCACATAAACTTAGGGTTTTCAAGGTAGAGATAATATCAACATTTTGATGATAATTAGTTGCTACCATTGGAGCTTAAAGAAACACAAGCAGGAGTGCTTGTACTTGATTGGAGAATCCAAGAAAGAAGGAGTCCGTGATTCGGAGCTTGCACGTGGTCTGTCAGTAAGTTTTACTGGTGGATAGCATTAGGAAGTCAGGTGGGTGCTTGTAATCCTTTTGTATGAACTTCGATTATTTCATATAGTGGATTCAAGTTTACCTTAAGGATAGTTAGGTTAAATCCTCCCCAGGTTTTTTACCGGTTTGATTTTCCTGGGTATCATATCTTGTGTTCTTTATATTTCCGCTGCTTTATTTCTTGATATGATTAATTGATTTGTTAACCTAGATTTGCATAATTTGACTAAGTTAATCACTTGGCTAATAAACTAAGTTAATCCAATTGTTGTGTTTTAAAGGGTCTAAAAACCTAACAGAGCTAATTTGGGTTTTAGTTAGCTCAACTGGTAAAGTTTCTGCTTGTTGTATAAGATCTGGAGTTTAATCTTCGCTTACACCAAAAACCGATTAGTGTTTTGGTCTAATAATCGAAAGCTATCATCAGAAGCAGACACCATATGTTAAAACTCTCTAAAAAAAATTGAAATTTAAAATAAAGAAGTGTTTATGTTGGAAGATTAAAAGAGATATATATATATATATATATATATAAAAGAAAGTAGAACTACGATTTATTCAAGAGTAGAATCTAAGGTTTGAATAGAATGTCCTTAATAAAGAAAAAAATAGTGAAAGAATAGCTTGATGAATTAGGGAAGAAATCATGTGAACTCAAAAACCCTAGAAGGGACTAGATTATTTATGGAAATAGGAATACGAGATATTTTCAAACTTTGGCGAAGAAAAAGAAATAGCATTATACAACTCAGAAGGGAGGATAGGTACTAGATGGATGATTTGGAGGAAATTGAATAGAGCTTTTTACAATTTTTTCTCTTTAAAGATATGTTGTACTTTAAAGTGTAAAGTATTCTTCAACAACTAAACAAGATGCCTTTACCAAGACTCACAAGGGAGTAGGAATATCATTGATGTCAGTGGCGGCTCCAGGATTATTTTTTAGAGAGGCCAATAAAGAATATAAATTATACAAAATTTAAAATAAAAGAGAACTTGAATATATTGATATAGTAAAAAAACAAAGAAACAAAAACCGAAATACATAAAGTTTCTACAATTGCTTTTTATGATGTTTCAAATTTTGAAATAGTAACATGATTTCTTCATTATCAATCCTATGAGCTACATCTTTTTCAATGTACACAGACAAGCAATCATTCATCAATTGATCTCTCTTTAGATTGATTTATTTCAAATTTGTTAAAATCTAAATGGACTTTTTCTGAGGTTTAAGACTAACAAATTTCTACTTATGTTGTTGGACTTACTATATATATATATATATATAATTTTTTTTTTTTCAGATTAACAAATTTCTACTTGATGTTCATAAAGTACATAATCCTATAAAATTATTAGGAATGCTACCTTGGTGTTCTAACTAGATGATGCTTGAGAATTTTTACCTCCATGGCTAGCTCGATATTGTTTGAGGTTTACCGAGATAAATTTAAGTAGAATACTTTATATTTAAGTATCAGTTTAATAATTTATTTAACATCAAACAAGGCAAGGTAAATTTGATGAGTTAAACATATAACCTAATGATTTAATACAAAGCAAGTGAGCTTTGGCCCATTATAACCATACTTCTGGTAATACTTTTGAAGATAAGACCAGTTGGATTAAGATCCAACTTGATGCAATACTTTGAAGAGCTGATATTAAAAATTAAAGAGTTAATTTTAATCTCAGTCCATAGTAAAAAAAAAAAAAAAAAAAAAAAAAAAAAAAAGCAAAAAAAATGTAAATGGGTAAAAAGTTAAGAAAAAAAAAATTGTGAGAAATGATGAGAGGTATTGCACCCGGTGATCGCTCAATCCAGAGAATTTGGCTAGGTTAGGAAACTTCCAAGCATGAAGGAGTTTGTTGCATATATGGTTTTATATCCTTTATTTTTTTAATCAAAATAAAGAACTTTTCATGCATTTATTCATGGCAAGTATCTGTTTTTCGAAGAAAATTTCATGACAAAAAATATATTCTTTCTTTTTCAATCTCTGTGTATATGATAGCGGATAGCCTACTAGGTGGCAAAGGATTCAAAGCAAGAATGCGGGGAAAAAATTACTAAATAAATTGCACAAGAATATTACAATCTCTAATTATCACTTATCACTTCGAAGTAATCAAAGAAATTTATTTTTTTTTCAGGTAATTATATATAAATTTGTATAATTCTCTATCCATACATGAAAAATTACAGGCCACATGTAAGCGAATTTATTTAGTTATATACTTGTTCTTTAAGCTTTCAATTGACTGTGCTAGCCTGTTCCAACTTCAATGAACTAGTGCCCAGAGCCTCCATCACTAGGTCCGGATGGCAATCGTTGCAGCCAAGATGCCATAGTGTACTTTGCCTTCTCATAAACTGATGAGTATGGCTCAAGATGATTAGCACTGGAAAAATCCTCACTCAGCACCCTGGTTGCCTTGACCCGGGTTTGGCTCAAGATAGCCATTGAAATGATAAAAAATAGCAACAAAGTGAGGAATTTCATATCTAAAAAGTGCCCCAAGTTGCACAAGAGAATTGGAGCTTATTGAGTTTCTAAAAGGAGCTTTTTGGTGTTTGGTGGATGTGTATGAGAAAGTATAGAGTGAAGCTTTAAATAGTGCTAGAGTTATGTCAGTTTGCTTGGAGTAATGATGTTTAGTGGACTTTAGGGTTTACGTATTGACTAGGGTGTTCAAAAATAGTCATGCAGACTGAAAGCAAGAGAAAAAAAAAGGAGTCTGATTTTGGGTTAAAGGGAATAGATAGACTTCCAATTTTGCATATTTCCACAGCCATAAAGTTTGAAAAATAAAATGCGTTTCTCTGGGATATGCATGGATTTGCTTAGGTGAAATCTTTGGATACTCTTGTCAATAGTCAATAGAGTAACTCAATTTGGAATTTGAGTTTCATGTTAACTATGTCCAAGTGATTGAAAATTTTGCATTGACTGACTTGTCTTGTTACAAGTTCATGACTGAGTTTTTTGCATCGCTTAGGTCATGAATGAGAGTTTTTTTTCTTTATCATAAGTGATAAATTTAATGCATCTTATTATATTCTTGGAACAAATGTGACATCGAATTATACTTAAAATGAATTATTTGAGTTTTTTCCTTTTTATTTTATTTGATGTGTGTTGTTGGTTTAAATTATAATTAAAATGTATAATCCCCATCTCTACAAAAACAAACACAAATATATCCATTATTCAAATAAAACAAAAAGAATAGAACAATAATGAAACATATAACTGTATCAACCATGTGAGGGCTCATGTTTAATCAATTCTGGCAATATTAACAGGACGTGGATTTGATTAGTAGCACTTAGCAATATGGACACACTGTTTAATAAAAAGTTGCATCCAAATCCACATTAGAGATTTTTCCGATCAAATGGATACCCACTTTAACAGAAAAGTTTAATTAGGACATTTGCTTTTCAGTGAAATTATCATGAACATGAATCTCTTACTATTTCTTTTACTACTTTTTTGTGAAAGTTTACCCTCAAATGTAAACGCCACAAATTAAACATGACAAGAATTATGGTTGCCAAAATAAACATTAAAACAATAACTTAATATTAATATATTATCACATATTTCTCTATTCATTATGAAAAAAGGGGAAAAAAAAAAACACTTAATACAATAGTCACTTTCAAAGAGAACTAGAAATGTAATTGAGTCTTGAGACTGGATTAATTATCAATTTGGATTATTTTAAGGTCAAGGATTATATATATATATATATATATGATTTCAAACTTTTAAATTTATTGCAAAGTAGTCAAGCTGCACAAGCTGCAGACATAGACCATGTCATTGTCTCTCCTACGTTAATTTATATACTAATTGATTTATTATTATTATGGACAAAACTTAGGTATAGTACTTTAGGTTTTGTTTTTTAGGTTCCCTTTCTTAAGATTCAGTTATGTAATTATTTAATAAAAAATATATTTCCATCCCATAAGAAGAAATCCACTTGATAGAATCTTAAAATGAGAATCTAAGGAATAGTATCTAAGTACTGTATCTAAGTTTTGCTCTATTATTATTATTATTATTATTATTTATTTATTTATTTTTTTGTGGCTGAAACCTAGGACAAGATCCCAAATTTGATGAAATAATGACCAGGTCATTAGGACTAGGTTTTGATGGCAACCGTTAGAGTCAATATGCTATGGTTACCTTTGCCTTCTTATTAATGGCTGAGTAATAAAAATTCGTTGTTGGACTTTCTATGTTCCGCTTTATGCTCTAACAATCACTTTTTGAGTATATCTCAAGGTGATTACCACTACCAAAATTATTTTTTAATGCTCTTAGTTGCCTAGACCCTAGTATAGCACAAAATGGTCATTAAGATGACAAAGATAATCAAAATGCGTTGCTAGACTTTGGTAACCCATCTTTGAAAATAACTCCTAAGTAGTTGTGATTTTTGAACTTTAATTTTTCTTCCAAGAAAAAAGTAATGAAGGTGTGTGTTCTTTGAAAAGAGCTAGGTTTCTTGGGTAAGTGTATGAGAAAATGTGAACCAGTGAGGTATATATAAGTGAGGGAGTTTACATCAGTCTTCTTTGACACGTTGGTTTTGGTAGGCTTTTAGGGAGCATATACTTGTTGACCCAAGGACATTTGAATTAGTCAATAGTAAATTTAATTAGATCTTATATTCTTACGTATGAAGTAAAAGAACATAAAGTGTTAGATACGGTATGCCAACTAGCACACCTTATTTGAACGAAATTCTATTGAACAAAAATTCTATGAACCCATAAAAAATATAATATTACAAATTGTGAATGGTTGATAAAAAGTGTAGGTCCATATAAAATTGATAAATAGCAAATCACAGCTTGCTATATAGGATATTTGCTGCAAAAATTATAACTTTTTTTTTCTTATATTAGAATTAGTCTCTCTTAATCCAAGAGAGAATAAGTTTTAGGAATGAAAAATATGTGCTCATCTCTGATGTCATTGGACCCCCACAATGGAACAAGTGAACAACAAAGACTACCTCAATTTGCTTGTAACGCACACCATTGGGAAAATACAAGTCAACAAAAAAAATGGGGAAAATTTACCTTTCTTATTTGAAGAGAAATTAAACATGGCACAATGGATGTAGGTTTTTGTTTTATTTTTGGCGATTCCCTCGTTTCTTGGCATAAGAAGAAACAGATTGTAGTTGTTCGCGTGGTAGAATATTGCATCTTTGTAGACAGCACAGCCGAACTTCTTGGGCTATACATTGGCTTCTATAGGATCTCATAGTTGATTTTTCTATTGCAGTTCAATTCATTGAAAGCACTTGTATCATGTGTACTAAATGCTAAATTTTTAATATTTAACCTATCAAATACAAAAAATCATTTTCATGAGATGTGTCAAATGCTAAATAAATTTAGCATTTGCAACAGTGTACTATTCTAATAATAAGATGGTATGGCTATAAGTGCTAAACATATTTTGGTTTTTTTTTTTAATTCAATTTTCTCTCTCCCACATCACATGCTCAGGTTCTCTCTCACTCTCTTCCTCATCTGTAATTTTTTTTATTCGATTTTCTCTCCCACATCACATTCCCACATTCATATGATCAATATATTTGTTTTGTTAATTAATTTTTACAATATAGATGAGGTTTGTTTTAGATTATTTTATTGTGTTGTAATTTTAAAATGGAAAATGTGATTTAGGGTGTATTGTAAAATTGTTTATTAAAATAAGTAAAGTAACTTTTAAACTATCAATTTTTTCTTTTTCTTTTTTTAAGAACTCTCTTATACTAATTCTTTAACAAGCAACGTGACATTCAAGTCACACATAAAATTTTTGGGAATATGACTCATGCAAGTGTGAAACAGAAGAGTTTGTGGTATGTTCGGTTTTTTTTTTTTTTTTTTATAAAATTGGACTCAGATATGATCAATTGAGATCAATATGATTCAAACATTTGCTACAGTGCACAGGATTCAAGGCAATAAACACACAAGTCCATGCAAGAATGTCGACAAAGAATAACGTAAAATAAGTAAATAAATAAGCCAAGTGCGCAAGCGAAATATTAGAAACACTAATGACTTGTCACTTTGAAAGAAATCAAATAAATTTATTTAACTTGGTTACAACAAATTTGTATAATTCTCTATTTGTGATTCTGTATATCAGTATATGAATACACACCCGTGTGAGCCTATAATTTTCTTTATTAAAAAGAGAGTACATGCATAATCCATGCTCTTCTTTTACTAGTTTAAGCTTGTATTTGGCTGTATATATAAGACCCTAATGGCCGATGCCGCCTGGGCTAGGTCCTGATGGCAATCGTTCCAGCAAGCATGCCATGGAGTTCTTTGCCTTCTCGTAGACCGACGAGGATCTCTCCAGGTTATTAACATTGCCGAAACCCTCACACAACATGTACAGCCTACTTGCCTCCACAGCAGCAGTGTGGCTCAATATAGCAACGGAGATGACAAAGATTATGAAAAGGGTGTTGAACTTCATCTCTAAAGTACCAAAAGTGGCCCAAGTTTATGAATGCTTAAAAAGGGAGTTTTTAGTTCTCTGTGAATGTGCATGAGAAAGAATGGAGGGGAAGCTTTTTATAGTGATAAACTGTGCAGTCTTCTTGGACTCATGATGTTTTGTGGCCTTTTTGGGCTTTCGTATTGACTAGGGCGATCTAAACGAGTCATGCAGACTGAAAGAAGCAAGGCCACGTTTTATTGCCTAAGTGGGGATACATGGATTTTCAGGTTTGAATGCGTCTACACGGCCATATATTAAGTGCTTATCTTCAAGACAAATGAAGTTCTCATGTCAAAGTTACGTCTTTGCTTGGAAAATGCTAAAGCAAATGGTAGTGCAACAGCAGCACCTACAGCAAAGGCCACTGAGGCTTGAAGATGTTTGTGGATAAGGCCTCCGGTGCATGGGATTCTTGTTTATGTACATTAATGACGATAATTTCCGAGAGTGGATTTTTACAAAATGATTATTTAGTAGTAATGTAATAGCGGAATGTAAGAATAGCTCCAAAACATACGTATTGAATTTTAATTTGTACCTTTTGAGTAAATTAGATATTAAAAAGTGTATTCCTTCCCATCCATTCACCCCCTTCATTTCCTTGGGGATGTGAAGGAGGTTTGATTTTGTTATATTGTGTGACCACATATGGATGCCTACTAACGCATATCAAATGTTTTTGATCTATTTTATAGCATGAGATTAATAACCTAAAACACCTGTGTGTTGGAATTTATACTTTTAGAATGATCAGTTTTTTCTTTTTTTTTCCTCCCAAAGCTTTAAACTTTAAAATGTGGGATGGCGTGGTTATATCGTTATAGTTAGCTCAACCATTAACGTTTAATGTCGTGAACTAAGAAATCTAAAATTTGAATCTAGTCTATATTAAAATTCCAAGATGGTACTCGAGTTTATAGAACTCAAGTACAGTGTAGTAAAATAACAAGATACCCAATCCAAACTCGAGTTCATAGAACTCGAGTATAGTGGAGTAAAATAACATGGTACCAAACTCGAGTTTACTAAGCTCGGGTACTATGTAACATAGTACTCAAGTCTTCGAGACTCGAGTTTGGTCAATAAAGAACTCAAGCTTAGTGACATTGAGTTCCATGTGGCATTTTTAGTGTGCAAAATTCCAGCTCAACCACTGCCACTTTGGCAAACTTAGTAGGAACTCAAATTTGTAGAACTCAAGTACTGTTAAAAACTCAATTTCAGTAAGCTTGAGTACTGAAAAAGTGGGAAATTGCTAAATATTATTGAAACAATGGTAGATTGCAATATAATTTGCAAAAATGTGCTATTTGGCCATTTTCGCCTCTATCCATTGCTTCAAATTTATTTTCAAATTTCTCATTAGATTTGCCGGTAAAATGATATAAAGTACCCATGATTTAATTGTACACCATGAAGACCATTTTTCCATCGTTGCTCACTATCAACTGTGATATACTTGGCACAAAGGAGAAAATGATGCTTAGTTACAAGTGACGATTATGTAAATATATATTGCCAATGTTCACCGTACATATCGTTATAATAGACATTCACATTGTACGTTTTTAGACCTCTTAAAACACAAGTTGTTTAACCTAGTTATTTAGCTAAGTAATTACTTAAGTAAATTATTCAAATATAGGTTAATACAAGTAAATCATATCAAGTAAACAATGTGGAAAATAAAGAACACAGCGATATGATATCCCAGGAAAACCAAATCGGCAAAAACTTGGGGGGTATTTAACCTAACTATCTTCAAGGTAAAACAGATTCACTATGAAAGAATTGAAGTTTTACAATAGCGACTTAGACCACTAACATTTTATTCCTACCTCGCGAGGAAAACTTACTATCACGACCATATGGTAGCTCCGAGTCCACGGGCTATATTTTTTTTTTTTTTTTTTGGATTCATAGCAACCACAAATACTCCCACTTGTGTTTTTGGATATATACAATATCCTTAATCGATGAAACAAAGGACATACAATTGAAATAAAAACTAATAGTTCTCCTTCTTCTCTTTGCGACCACAAGTATTGATATCGCCTTCCATTTTATCTGCATTCTGCGATATAAAAAATAATGATAAAAACCTTTAATGCATGTGTGAAAACCTTGAACTGTCCATATTTCATGAATAATTTATATAAAATAAAAACTATTAACAATATTTGATTAGACCAAGCCAAGGGATTAAGTATGCCTGTAATGGACCTAGTTCATATGTAAGGGTAGTTCATATGTAAGGGGTAGTGTAGAACGCCTACAAAAATAATGTTCATCTGTTAGATTAATCGAAGAAGAGATGTAAAGAAATATTATTTTGTGTTTCACGTTTTAGATTTTATGATTTTATTCTTTTAATAAAAGTGTTTTATTTATTTTTTTTTTCAGAAATGTATCTGTTTGAATATTTGGACATTATGTGTTGTAGTCCATAAAATGCATTGTTTGTGATTTAGGAATGAGAATATGAAATTTACATATAGAAGATCTAAATTACAAAGCCATCATATAAACTCAGAAATTTTAGTTTGTAGTTTTTGATGAGATTGAGCATCCCACCTTATTGGACCATAACATAGAAATTATGATGATCTATCTCTTAACCATGAAAATAAAATTTTCTAATTGATATTTTGGTGTATTCGCAATAAACTAAACCGAACTGTCGTGAGATATTTTTCTACTAACTACTGTCATTTGAACAAATACTCTCACAATTGCTATGCGCATCAACTCTTAATCTTGAGAGGATTATGAATTCAAACATGAGTTATTGATTGATTTTGTGTATGCTAGAGTAAAATCTTGTACTGTCAATATTTCAATATATTAAATAATCACATGTAGTGTTGTAGGAATTAATACTTTTTTTTAAAAAATGAAATTCATAATCTTTTTTTTTTTTTTTTAAATATGGAACATCCCCTTGACATAAGTTTGATGGAATTGATTATTCAAGGTGTTAGACCACTTTAGGAAAGAGTTAATTAATTACTTAAGTTTATATTTCATGAAATTAGATTTTATAAATATAAGAATAATCAAGAGATTAAATAAAAGTTTCAAGGACTTAAAATGTAGTGATTTATAAAGTAACAGTAACTTATGAATTTTTTTTTGTTTTTTTTTGTTTTGTTCTTTCACTATGATTGAAATCAAGGAGAAGTTAAATGCTACTCCGATTTAATAGAGCATTGAGATAACTCAATTAAATAAACAAAAATCTGGAGTATAGTAATATTTTTATAATGGCCCAAGGCCTATTAGAGCTAGGTTCTATTTTCCCTTTAATCCCAGCTCAAGCCACATACACATATACTAAAGCCCATAATGGGCTAACCAAGTAACCATATATTCTAATTTGCTTTATGTTACACGGACAAGTGACACTACAAGAACAAAGCCTTATTGCGACAAAATTTTTTGTTGCAATAAAAATCTATTGCTAGGAAAATATTTTGTTGCCCACCATGGCAATAAAGTAATAGTTGTTGCAATAAACCCCTATTGCAACAAAAAATTTTTTTGAACAGAGTTTGTGGCATTAGACTATTACAACAAAAATTTTGTTGCAATAGAGTTTTGTTGCAATAAAACATTTTTATTATTATTAAAAATACTTTATTGCAATAAAAAAATATTGCAACAAATAAAAAGCAGGAGGATTAATCTTTTACAACAAAGTTTTTGTAAGATATTGCAAGAAATAAAATATTGATGTAATGTAATTGCAAGTATATTTTTTTAAGTCCCTATTGCAACAAAAAGTAATATACTTCAATAGTACACTTAATTTAGGCAATTAATCAAACCTGAATTAGTTGTTTTTCAATAAAATTGAAATTTAATACTCATGCTTCTCATAAAAGAGAAGGACAACATTTTCCAACTAAATTCGTTGAACAGGAACATCCTTTAGTACAAAGATAAGTAGTGAGATGTTAAATCATTGATATTTTAAACATTCAGAGATGATATGTAATTATGAATGAAGTCACTAGTATCATCATATATCTTGTACAAATAAAAATTTTCTCCATTTGCTCGTCTAATTGTTCACACCTTACTAATCCATTAACTAATGCTTTAAAAAAAATACTAAGGTGTATTCTGTCCTTCAAGTTCCTATTCTTCAACCTCCATGACTTGCTTTTCTCTTTCCAAAAGCACTTGGGGAAAAAAATTATAGAAAATTCACACACGTATTGATAATAATCCACATAAGCAAACTACTTCAGAATAACTTTGGGGGGAAAAAAGATATTAAAGCTTCAAATAAAAAGGAAGAAATTACAGGGTAATAATTCAAAAAATTATAAAACATCATATGGATCAACCAAAATCTTGCTCATATATTTTTTTAACAAAGATCCTCCACAAGCTTCTTTACCCGTACCCATAAGCAAGTATATAACTCTTTATAGTGGTAATACCCTATAATAAAAAGGTATCTAAAATTATCCATTAACAACTTAAAATGATGATTGCAAATTGTGGATTGTATAGCATATGTCTCAGCCAATATATGTTATTAGAGATTGGTTTTGCAAATTTAGAATGGCTCGAACCTAGAAAGAGAAAAAAAAAATTAACAATGACAACAAGAAATTATAATAAAAACTATTCACTGGTAGGTGCAATGCATGGGAAAGTTATGAAAAGAAAATATGTATGATATATGTTTAATTAATAGGTATCAATAAATAGAAGTGAAATTAGAGAATTCGTAAGAGCATGTATCACTACAATAAAAAATCCTTATTGCAGCGAAATTATTTGCTGCAATAAACTTGAAATTGTTGTAATAAACATCTATTGCAACGAATAAATTTTGTTACTCACCGTTGCAATAAAGAAATAATTTTTGCAATAAACCTCTATTGCAACGAAAAAATTTCATTGCCCACCGTTGTAATAAAGTTTTTGGCAATGGAATATTACAACAAAAATTTTATTGCAATAGAGAATAGAGTTTTCTCCCTCCCTCCTTGTGAGACACTGCTGCAATAGAGAAAAAGAAAAGCACCTTTCTCCTCCTTATGTGGCATACAACTAGGGTTTTGTCCTCTACAAGAAGATCCCACACTCTCGGCCAAGTTCGTGGTCATTGAGGTGAAGATCAAGATGATTTCAAGAACAAGACTTGCTAGAATTGTCTATTTAACCACTTTCTTACAAAATTGCTACAATAAACCAAGTGTCTGAAGCTCATGAGTCAAAGAAGTCCAATGTGAGCCCATTCTATATAAGTACCAATTAGGTTTATGTTCAAGAACCAACTTATCTCTTGTGTGCCAAGGTGTCACTCATCTTTACTAGACTGGGTCAAAAGTAAGAGTGCAAAGATGGAATGGTATATTTGGCATCCATCCATGTTTAATCCAAAGATAAAGCTCACTGGTGTTCATAGGCCATGCCCAATATAGAAATAAACTAATATCCAAAACTTACCCAATTCATGCCAAAACGACATCAATCACAAGTAATCCTAACATTGTATAGGGTAATCCTAGTAAAAGGAAAAGCGTACGTACCTTACAAAATAACTAATTTTTTCAATTCAGGCCTAAGTATTTTTTCCAGAATAATATCTCCAGGTCTTTTCAACAATTCTTTTGCTATGCATGAATCATAACCTATCTTAAAATCATTGAATGTAGATTTTGGATCACTTGCTTTAACTTTCCTGTTGCACTTCCTCCTACATGTCTTTTTTATTGCTCGTGCCAATGCTACTACAGGGTCTCTATTATTATCCCAAGGTGGATTCTTCCAAAACCTTGCATCATTTTGTGCAAACAGGGATGGAAGTACCGGAGGAGGAATTGCAAAGGTGGTATGAGGTGGGGAATGATGAGAAGAAAGACTAGAAAATGAAGGATTTTTGATGGCTAGAACCACAACTTGAAGAATGATTATTGACACAATCATCATCACATTAAGTACTTTCGTAATAATTTTATCGATAACCCAACCATAGTATGAACCCATAATATATAGCATCTAAACTTGAATTATCCAAGAGTTGTAAGAAATTTCTAAGTTATAGATGTTTCAATTTAATTTTAAAAATATCCTTTGGCTAATCCTTAAAGAGTTTAGGTTGAGAGATACTGAAATTTTAGTATATTTTAATAATTTTTGGGTTAGGAAAAGCTCATGCGTATTTGGAAGTGTATTATGTCTACTTCAATGGATTAATTAGGAATTTAAGGATTTTTCGTTTGGTTATAATTGCGCCTTCTAGAAAAATTAATGGATATGTGAAATAAAATAAATTATTACCTCCACTTGGTTTATATACGTATACACCCCATTGAAAGGTTAGGCAAAAAGTTCAACACTCATTCAAGAAAAAGTCATAAAAAAATATATAGAAAAAAAAAACACATTAAATTAATTGAATTGCAAGATGCAATTATTGGTAAAATCAAGTATGATTAAAATGAAGTAATTGAAATACTTGCATTATGAGATTTCAAAATACAGATAACCAACTTAAATTTCAGTTAAGTCACATGTGTTTGGAGCCACTTTGTTACACGCCATTTCAAAGAGCCAAATAAGATTTATAATTATTTTTCGTAAAGTTTGGTAGTACTTGTAAATATGTAATTATTTATTGCAAACCACGGTAGAACTATTTTACAAAAGTTATACCATTAACTAAATATATAAACCAAATAGTTGTGGTTTTTATTTATTTATTTACATGGCTAATTTCAAAGTATAGGACACTTTCTGCTTAACTACTTATTTTTTTCTAAAATATTTAGGTTTCAATTTTAAAAATGTTGATAAATTGATGATGAAGTTTTAGTAAAATCTGTACCATATATGTGCTTTTCACCCCCTAATGATTCCACAACAAAAATAATGGTGAACTCATGTTATTCATTGGATGAATATGATATAAACTAGCTAATTTGGTTACTATTAAATGGGAAGGCCATCGCTTATTACTTATTAGTATGATGATAACAAGAGTCAAATTGAATCCTGATCGTGATTATTCAATTATCTTGATAGTAAATTTTATGGTGGAGATACTACTATGGATTTATCTCCTGACCTTATGATATAGCTACAAATTAATGTGATAAAACTGCCAAAAAAAGTTTTCCAAAAAAACTATTAATAAAATATCATAAAAAATTACAAAGAAAAACCACGTACACTACGTCTCCATTTTAGGTTCAAAGGGTAAGAAATATGGTGGAATTAATAGTATTTTGCATCCACCCTAATTTATACGAACAAATTGGGTAATTTAACAAGATCCATTTTAGGTTCAATGGCTAGCTCGATATTGTTTGAGGTTTAACGAGATAAATTTAAGTAGAATATTTTATATTTAAGTATCATTTTAATAATTTATTTAATATCAAACAAGGCAAGGTAAATTTGATGAGTTAAACATATAACTTGATGATTTAATACAAAGCAAGCTAGTGAGCTTTGACCCATTATAACCATACTTCTAGTAAGCTTTCAATTGACTGTACGAGCCTGTCCCAACTTCAATGAACTAGTGCCCAGAGCCTCCAGAACTAGGTCCGGATGATAGTCGTTGCAGCCAAGATGCCATAGTATACTTTGCCTTCTCATAAACCGATGAGTATGGCTCAAGATGATTAGCACTGGAAAAATCCTCACACAGCACCCTGATTGCCTTGACACGGGTTTGGCTCAAGATAGCCATTGAAATGACAAAAAGTAGCAACAAGGTGAGGAATTTCATCTCTAAAAAGTGCCACAAGTTGCACAAGAGAATTGGAGCTTATTGAGTTTCTAAAAGGAGCTTTTTGGTGTTTGGTGGATGTGTATGAGAAAGTATAGAGTGAAGCTTTAAATAGTGATAGAGTTGTGTCAGTTTTCTTGGAGTAATGATGTTTTGTGGGCTTTTAGGGTTTACGTATTGACTAGGTTGTTCACAAATAGTCATGCAGACTGAAAGCAAGAAAAAAAAGAGGAGTATGATTTTGGGTTAAAGGGACTAGATAGACTTCCAATTTTGCATATTTCTACAGCCATAGAGTTTGAAAAATAAAATACGTTTCTTCAGGAGATATGCATGGAGTTGCTTAGGTGAAATCTTTGGTTACTCTTGTCAAGAGTCAATGGAGTAACTCAATTTGGAATTTGAGTTTCATGTTAACTATGTCCAAGTGATTGAAAATTTTGCATTGACTGACTTGCCTTGTTACAAGTTCGCGGACATGACTGAGAGTTTCTTTTCATTTTCTTTTTCTTTTTTTGTGTGGTGTTGGTTTAAAAATTAAAATGGATAATCCGCATCCCTCCAAAAACAATCACAAATATATCCATTATTCAAATATAACAAAAAGAAAAGAACAATAATGAAACGTATAACTATATCAACCTTGTGAGGGCTCATGTTTAATCAATTCTAGCAATAATACCAGGGCGTGGATTTGATTAATTAGTAGCACTTAGCAAAATGAACACACTGTTTAATAAAAAGTTGCATTGAAATCCACATTAGAGAGTTTTCCAATCAAATGGATATCCACTTTAACAGAAAAGTTTAACTAGAACATTTGCTTTTTAGTGAAATTATCATGAACATGAATCTCTTACTATTTCTTTTACTACTTTTTGTGAAAGTTTACCCTCAAATGTAAACGCCAACATATTAAACATGACAAGAATTATGATTGCCAAAATAAACATCAAAACAATAGCTTAATATTAATATATGATCACGTACTTCTCTATTCATTACATAAAAAGGAAAAAATAAATAAATAAATAAATTTATACAATATTTACTTTCAAAGAGAACTAGAAATGTAATTTTTTTTTTTTTTTTTTTTTTGTGAGAGAGTGTAATTAAGTGTGTGCGCGTGTTTAACAGTTAGTTTGTTTTTCCAAAAATAATATATATATAATTGAGTCTTGAGACTGACTTAATTATCAATTTGGTTAAATTTAGGGTCAGGATTATATATATATATATATATGAGTTTTAACTTTTAAATTTATTGCAAAGTGGTCAAGCTGCACACAAAGACCATGTCATTGTCTCTCAAACGTTAATTTATATACTAATATATATATATATATATATATTTGTGGCTGAAACCTAGTACAAGATCCCAAATTTGATTAACTAATGACCAGGTCATTAGGACTTGGTTTTGATGGCAACCGTTTGGTCAATATGCTATAGTGACCTTTGCCTTCTCATAAATGGCTGAGTAATAAATTTCTCTGTTCGACTTTCTATGTTCCGCTTTATACTCTAACAATCACTCTTTGAGTATATAGGAGATTATCACTCTCAAAATCATTTTTTAATGTTCTTGGTTGCCTAGACCCCAGTATACAAAATGGTCATTAAGATACAAAGATAATCAAAATGCGTGGCTAGACTTTGGTAACCCATCTTTGAAAATAGCCCCTAAGTAGCTGTGGTTTTTTGAACTTTAATTTTTCTTCCAAGAAAAATGTAATGAAGGCTGTGTGTTCTTTGAAAAGAGCTAGGTTTCTTGGGTAAGTGTACGAGAAAATGTGAACCAGTGAGGTATATATTAGTGATGGAGTTTACATCAGTCTTCTTTAACACGTTGGTTTTAGTGGGCTTTTAGGGAACATATACTTATTGACCCAAGGAATTTTAAATTAGTCAATGGTAAATTTAATTAGATCTTATATTCTTATGTATGAAACAAAAGAACATAAAGTGTTAGATACGGTACGCCAACTAGCACAACCTTTTTTTTTTGGGAAGCAAAGGGAACTAGCACAACTTATTTGAATTGAACAAAACTTCTATGAACCCATAAAAATATTACAACTTTTGTCACAATTGTCCACAAAACAGACTGTGAATGGTGGATAAAAAGTGAGGGTCCATATAAAAATAATAAATAACAAATCACAGTTTGCTATATAGGATATTTGTAGTAAAAGTTATGACTTTTTTTTTTGCGATACTAGATTTAGTCTCTCTTAACGCAAGAGAGTAAGTTTTAGAAATGAAAAATATGAACTCATCTCTAATGTGATTGGACCCCCCACAATGGAACAATTGAACAACAAAGACTACCTCAATTTGCTTGTAACTCACACCATTGGGAAAATATAAGTCAACAAAAAACATTGGGAAAAGTTAGGCTTTGTTTGGATTTCCCTGAACTAAGTTAACAATTCCCAATTTTGTTAACTCATAACCCATAATCGGTGGGGCCTACGGGTAGCATGCTTGTTTGGATGAATTTCCAAACCATTAACTTAGTGATGATATCTCATAATTTTGAGTGATGGGTGAGCAATTTTGGAAACATGGTGAGTTTGTTTTCAAGTTAAAAGTTTTGAGTTATCAATTGTAGTTTTGTAAATTTCTAGCAAACATGGGTCCCACAATAGTGTCTTGTCCCACTACTACAGGCTTTTTTGAGTAACAGATATTTTTCCTCATTACTTTCCCAACCACCAGACCATACTCTTCATCACTTTCCCTTTTCCCTTCTCCCAAACCTACAGCATAAGCACAACTCGGTCCAAAAGCATTTTTGTAATCCATTCGAAAATCTTTTGCTCTAGTTCCACTGAGGCGGCAACCGGTTCTGATGGAGAAAAAAAGGGCGATGGGGAGGAGGATAGGTGAGGGGCAGAAAATGAGAGGTGGAGAGAGGACTTCTCAGAGATGTGAAGGTCAATGGTTTGGGTGAAGAGACGTTGCAGATAATAGAGTTGTGGAGAGAATGGAGATAGAAGCTAATGAGATTTTGTGGGAAGGGCATGAAGAGGAGAGAGGTATTACACACGGGTAGTCTGTTGCTGTTGTGGTGCTTTTGTAGTGAAATCAATGCTATGTAGGACCCAGTGAGTGACAGAAATGTGGGTTTTTGAATTTGAGATAACTGTGAAAATCTTCAGCCAAACGAGCGTGAGAGTGAGTTATGGGTTTTATTGAGTTAGAGTTGTGAGATATTGGGATATAAGTTTGAGTGAGGAGATTTGAGTTATGAGTGTTGGGATATGAATGAGTGACAAACCAAACAAGGCCTTACCTATCTTATTTGAAAAGAAATTAAACATGGCATGATGGACGTAGGTTTTTCTTTTATTGTTGGTGATTCCCTCATTTCTTGGCATAAGAAGAAACAAATTGTAGTTGTCCACGTGGTAGAATATTGCACCCTTGTAGACACCACAGCCAAATTTCTTGGGCTATACATTGGCTTTTATAGGATCTCATCGTTGATTTTTCTATTGCAGTTCAATTCATTGAGAGCACAAGTATCACGTGTGCTAATTGCTAAATTTTTAATATTTAACATACCAAATATTAAAAAAAAAAATTAATTTTCATGAGATGTGTCAAATGCCAAATAAACTTAGCATTTGCAATAGTGTACCATTCTAACAATAAGAGGGTATGGCTATATGTGCTAAACATTTTTTTGTATTTTTTATTCAACACTCCCCCCCCCCCCCCCCCCCCCCCCCCATTAAAGTATAAAATATATATATATATATATATTTAAAGAACTATCATATACTAATTCTCTAACAAGCAACGTGATATTCAAGTCACACATAAAAGTTTTGGGAATATTACTCATGCAAGTATGAAACAGAAGAGTTTGTGGTATGTTGGGTTTATTTGTTTTAAAACTCAAATAAAGAACATTCCATGGTTTATTTATACATTTATTCTTGATAACTGAACACATTCTGTGCTAGATTGAATCCGTGACCCTCTCCTACATTCCTTCCATGTTTTAACGCATAAATGATTATGTCCACATGCATATGAGTAAAATTGGACTCAGATATGATCAATATGATTTAAACATTTGCTACAGTGCACAGGATTCAAGGCAATAGACACACAAGTCCATGCAAGAATGTCGACAAAGAATAACGTAAAATAAGTAAATAAATAAGCCAAGGGCGCAAGCGAAATATTAGAAACACTAATAACTTGTCACTTTGAAAGTAATCAAATAAATTTATTTAATTTGGTTACAACAAATTTGTATAACCCTCTATTTGTGATTCTGTATATCAGTATAAGAATACACACCTGTGTGAGCCTATAATTTTCTTTATTAAAAAGAGAGTACATGCATAATCCATGTTCTTCTTTTACTAGATTAAGCTTGTATTTGACTGTATATATAAGACCCTAATGGCCGATGCCGCCT
Organism: Quercus suber; assembly: GCF_002906115.3. Classification (NCBI taxonomy): domain Eukaryota; kingdom Viridiplantae; phylum Streptophyta; class Magnoliopsida; order Fagales; family Fagaceae; genus Quercus; species Quercus suber. The sequence continues at coordinate 450,194 of NW_027070038.1, forward strand.
GGGCTAGGTCCTGATGGCAATCGTTCCAGCAAGGATGCTATGGAGTTCTTCGCCTTGTCGAAGACCGACGAGGATCTCTCCAGGTTATTAACATTTCCAAAACCCTCACACAACATGTACAGCCTTCTTGCCTCCACAGTAGTAGTGTGGCTCAATATAGCAACAGAGATGACAAAGATTATCAAAAGGGTGTTGATCTTCATCTCTAAAAGTACCAAAAGTGGCCCAAGTTTATGACTGCTTAAAAAGGGAGTTTTTGGTTCTCTGTGAATGTGCATGAGAAAGTATGGAGGGGAGGCATTTTATAGTGATAAACTGTGCTAGCAGTCTTCTTGGACTCATGATGTTTTGTGGGATTTTTGGGCTTTCGTATTGACTAGGGCGTTCTAAACGAGACTTGCAGACTGAAAGAATCAAGGCCACGTTTTGTTACCTAAGTGGGAATACATGGATCTTCAGGTTTGAATGCGTCTAAACCGCCATACATAAGTGCTTATCTTCATGACAAATGAAGTTCTCATGTCGAAGGCAAATCTTGGCTTGGAAAATCGTGGGCTTTTTGGGCTTTCGTATTGACTAGGGCGTTCTAAACGAGACTTGCAGACTGAAAGAATCAAGGCCACGTTTTGTTACCTAAGTGGGAATACATGGATCTTCAGGTTTGAATGCGTCTAAACCGCCATACATAAGTGCTTATCTTCATGACAAATGAAGTTCTCATGTCGAAGGCAAATCTTGGCTTGGAAAATGCTAAAGCAATTTGCAAATTTTATAATATAAATTTTGCAAACCAATGTAATAATAAATATGATTAGTTGATTTCAAAAACAAAATTAGTTAATGTTGAATTTTCTAATTTATTTTTTGTCAATAGTTTATTTTTATTTTTATTTTTATTTTTATCAAAAACCAGTTTGTAAAGGTTATATTGTAAAATTTGCATAATTCTTAACATCGCTTATCTTAATTTTTGGTTTCAACTGTGTCAAGAGTCAGCAGAGAGAGAAAATAGTGTAAAACTCAACTTTGATTTTGTGTTACCTTTTGTTGTAAACTATCTATGGGTTGAAACTTTGTGCAGATAGCACTCCAAGACTCAATCAATAACAGTAAATAAGCGGAAATTAAATAACAAGCACACCCAAAGAATACAAGAATTTACGTGGTTCGCAAACTGCCTACCTCCACGGAGACAACGGAGAAATTTCACTATAAAAATAGGGAGATACAATAGTGCACAAGAACACTCTCAAGAAACCCAAATCCCTATACACCCTAATCTCTCTCACCCACAAGACAAGAAAATATATTCTTCTTCTTATGCGGCTACTGCTAGGTTTTTAGGAATTCTCTAATTCACACGGGGCTCTCTCATCTCAAACCTATATATATATATATATATATATGTCAAAGTTGGTGTACTAGGAATTATATTCCTAGTTGAAGTCGGTCAACTTGGGCTTGTGGCAATTCAAGCCACACGGGCCCACTTCAACAAATCTCCACCTTGGCTCGAATTGATCAACTACATGAGGAAACTCCTTCATCGCCTCCACCTTAGCCCTTAAGGGCTTACAAGCTACAAACATCAACCAAGTCCAAGTAGCCCTTGAACTTGTCTGTTGGAACTGTCTTTGTCAACATACTAGATGACTTCCAAATCTTATTCTTCTGTAGTGACCCCATCTCTTCTACATCCCTATAAGACAATGGATCTCCACTGCTAGTTATGAGAGCAAAGCTAAACATGTCTTCAAAGCCATATCTCTGAGGTGCTTTTGAACTTGCTTCTCTCTACCTTTAGCAATTGAATAAGACTCTTCTTATTGCTGCTGTGAATCAATCTAGCATCACCCTTATCACTGGATGAACTATTCTCGTCAAACTCCACCTCAACAGTTAATTTCTCCTGTGTACTATCATCACAAGTCTCTACTTCATTCTGCTTCAACATAAAGGATTTATCAAATATGACATCTTCGCTGGTCACTGTTTTCTTTAAGATTAGATCCCAAAGCCTGTAGCCTTTAACACCTTTTTCAAAACCAAGAAATACACATTTTCTTGACTTCAAAACCAATTTAGAATGCTCTCCACTCTGCACATGCACATAAGCTGACAACCAAAGATTTTATACTTGAATAATCAACTAGTCTACCTGGCCAAACCTCTTCTGGAATCTTAAAATCTATAGCTGATGATGGAGACCTATTAATAATGAAGCTTGCTTTGTTAACTGTCTCTCTCAAAACACCTTAGGCAACCCTGCATTCAATCTCATGCATCTGGCTCTTTCTGCTAAGGTTTGTTCATTCTTTCTGCAACCCCATTCTACTGTGGAGTTCCTTTAATTGTGAAGTGACGAGTAATGCCTTCTAATTCACAAAATCTTATAAATTCTTTATCTTTATACTCTAGTCCATTATCTGTTCTAAGGTATTTTATTTTCCTACCAGTCTGATTCTCAACCTGTGCTTTCCACTTTTTAAATATGCCAAATACATCAGACTTATGCTTCATAAAATAAATCCATACCTTTCTAGAGTAGTCATCAATGAAATTGACGAAGTATTGAGCACCGCTGTGAGAAGAAACTGATACTGGGCCCTAAACATTTGAATGAATGTAGTCAAGAACACTCTTACTTGTATGAGAGCCTGTCTTGAAACTGACTCTATGTTGCTTCCCATACACACAGTACTTGCGGAAGTCTAGCTTGCATGTCTTCACCCCTTTCAATAAATTTCTCTTGTGTAACTCTAATAGACCACATTCACCAATATGGCCAAGTCGCATATACCATAATTTTGTGTCGTCAGTGCTAGACTCCATTGGAGTGGTGACTGCAACTCTTCCTACAACTGTGTTCCCAATCAATCTGTAAAGCGTGCTTACTTTCTGTCCCTTCATCACCATTAAAGCACCGTTGGTAATTTTCATGATTCCACCCTTTGATGAGTATGAATAGCTCAAATCAGCCAATACTCCTAAAGAAATTAAATTCTTTCTAAGATCTGGAGCATGTCTGACATTATTAAGAACTCTCACAACTCCATCAAACATCTTGATCTTTACGGTACCAATTCCAATAACTGGGCATGTAGCATCATTACCCATTTAGACCATACCACCGTTGTAAGACTTATACGCGTCAAACCAATATTTCTTTGGAGTTATATGATATGAGCATGCTGAATCTAAAACCCAAGATTTCGATAGAACATTATTACTTAATGAAACTGAAAGTAAATCTGCACCAACTTCATTGTCATCTGATGTTTCTTCAGCAATACTAGCTGATTCTAGGGGCTTCTTTCTATTCTTCTTCTCCTCTAAATGCTTTTTCAACTCTTTACACTGATTCTTGTAGTACCCTTTCTTGTGATAATAAAAGTACTCCACATCTTTCTTTGCACATGATTTAGACTATGATTTGTTCCTATTGGAGTTCCGTCCTCTTGACATGCTTCTATTCCTATTACTTGACTCAGACTTTACAATAAGTCCATTAGCCTGAGAACCATCACCATCTTGCTTCATCTTTATGTGTGACAAGAGAGCACTAGTCACCTCCTCGAGTACTACAGTCTCATTCCCGTACATCAACGCAGTCACTAGATGATCAAAAGAAGTAGGAAGCGATGCTAACAAGAGTAATGCTTTATCTTCATCCTCATAATTCACCCCAAAACTTGACAATTGGGTATTCAACATGTTAAACGTGTTGAGATGCTCCAACAGATCTAAACCTTCCTTCATATGCAAACTATACAGTTATTTCTTCATGTACAACTTGTTCGTCAAATTCTTTCTCATATAAAGACCTTCTAGTTTTTCCCGAACCTCCTTTGCGGTCTTTGCTTCTAGGATGTTATGAATGACCTCATCACCTAGGTTGAGACGAATAGCGCTAGCTGCTTTCTCATCCATCTCTACCCATTCTGCATCCATCATCGTTTCCGGTTTCTTCTCCTTCCCAAGCAAGGCCTTATGAACTCCTTGTTGAATTAGGAGATCCTTCATCCGCCTTTGCCAAAGAGAAAAATTTCCCTTACCACAAAACTTCTCTACATCATATTTTGTGCTTGACATCTTTACTGTGTTCAAAGGATTGAATCCTAACCTTACTTTGATACCACTTGTTGTGCAAATAGTACTCCAGGACTCTAATTAATAACAGTAAATAAGTGAAAATTAAATAACAAGCACATACAAAGAACACAAGAATTTACGTGGTTCGGCAAACTGTCTACCTCCACGAAGATAACGGAGAAATTTCACTATAAAAATAGAGAGATACAATAGTGTACAAGAATACTTTCAAAAAACTCAAATCCCAATACACCCTAACTCTCTCTCACCCACAAGACAAAAACACTTTCGCGTTGACTGAACTGATCATGTTATTAATTCTTTGTGTGTGTGTGTGTGTTTTTTTTTTTTTTTTTTTAAAGAAAAATGAAATATTGCATCCCTGCCAGTGAATTTCACTCAACCCTGTAACTCTTTTCGGATTTGGTTCAGTAGCACAACTATATGGACATTGGAGATCTTCCCCAGTCAAACTTTTGGTATACATATGTCGAATACCCACCTGAATAAATAAGTTTAAGACACTAGAGGTTCTTGGCCAATAAACCATGCATGTACATCAACCTCGTCTTCATTACTATTTGTTTCTCAACTTTAGTTGTGAGTTTAAACTAAAACGTGAGAACGCCAACAAAAATTAATCAGTAAACAGACAAAAACGTTGTTTTTTTTAATGAATTAGAACTTTTATACCAAATGCATATTAAAAAAATTCAACCGTCAATACAAGCAGCTCAAGCTGCTGATGGTAAAAACAAAGAATCAAAGAATAAATTTAACGTGTCATTTACATTTGTGTCCTATAAGTTACTGTGTATAGTATACAACGTACTATATGCTTGTAGTTGTATAAGCATTTCATAAATTCAATGAATTAATGACCAGAGCCACTAGGACTAGGTCCTGATGGCAATTTTTGAAGCCAATAGTCCATGGTGTAATTTGCCTTAAATTTTTAAGTATTTGTGATGATGATTATCACTAGCAAAATCCTCCTTTAAAGTTCTGGTTGCCTCAACCTCAGAATGGCATGAAATGACCACGAAGATTACAAAGATCATCATCAAAATAGTGCAAGTCTTTCTAAAATCATAAGTAATAAATTTGTTGCATCTTGTTGCCATGGAACAAATGTGACATCGAATCATACTTCTTTCCCTCGAAAACAAAAACAAATATATGATATATCCATTCAAATAAAACAAAAAGAAAAGAACAATAATGTAACGTATAACTATATCAACAATATGTGAGGGCTCATGTTTCATCAATTCTAGAAATATTAACAGGACGTAGATGGTTAGTAGCACTTGGCAGTTGGCAAATTGAACACTCTGTTTAATAAAAAGTTGCATCCAAATGTACATTAGAGCGTTTTCCGATCAAATGGATACCCGCTTTAACAGAAAAGTTTAATTAGGACTTTAGATTCTTAACAAAATTATCACGAACGTGAATCTCTTACTATCCCTTTTACTAGTTTGTTGTGAAAGTTTATCCTCAAATGTAAATTCCAACAAATTAAACATGACAAGAATTATGGTTTCCAAAATAAGTAAGAAAACATTAAAAAAAATAGCTTTATATATATATGATCACATTACGAGAGAGAGAGAGAAAAAAAAAAAAAAAAAAAAAAACTTTCAATACAGTAGTCACTTTGAAAGAGAATTAAAAATGTAATCGAGACTGAGTTAATTATCAATTTGGTTAAATTTAAGGTCAAGGATTAAATTTATTGCAAAGTGGTCATGCTGCACAAGCTGCAGACAAAGACCATGTCAGTGTCTTTCCTACGTTAATTTATATAACCTTTTGTGTGTGTGTGCGTGTGTGTGTGTGTGTGGGGCTGTAACCTAATACAAGAACTTCCCAAATTTGATGAACTAATGACCAGGTCATTAGCTAGGACTAGGTTTCGATGGCAACCGTTGGGGACAATGCCATGGTGACCTTTGCACTGAATATATAATAAAAATTCTCTATTCGACTTTCTATGTTTCATTTTATTCTCTAATAATTACTTTTTGAGTATATCTCTTTTTTTTTTTTTTTTCCTGCTGAATACTTTTTGAGTATATCTTGAGGTGGTTACCACTAACAAAATTATTTTTTAATGTTGCCGTTGCCTTGACCCCCAGTATAGCACAAAATGGTCACTAAGATAACGATCGATAATCAAAATGGTGCTAAACTTTGCTAACCCATCTTTGAAAATTACCTCTGACCAGCTGTGATTTTTGAACTTTAATTTTTCTTCCAAGAAAAAAGTAATGAAGGTTGTGTGTTTATTGAAAAGAGCTAGGTTTTTTGGGTAAGTGTGTGAGAAAAATATGAACCAGTGAGGTATATATAAGTGATGGAGTTAACATCAGTCTTCTTTGACACGTTGGTTTTAGTGGGCTTTTAGGGAACATATAATTTTAGCTAACTTTTATCTTTATTTATAATACTTTCATAAAAAGTTTTCAGTTTTAGCAAAACAAAGGATTTAAACAGACTCTTAGAAGAGTGAAATGAATCCTAATAAGCTTAGAATTGGGTTTACATTTTAGCCTCTTTTTTTTTTTTTTTTTTTTTTTTTTTTTTTGTTACTAGAATTTTTGTTCAGTAGAATTTCGTTCAAATAAGTTGCGCTAGTTGGCATACCGTATCTAACACTTTAATTATGTTCTTTTATTTCATACAAAAGAATATAAGATCTAATTACAATTACCATTGACTAATTCAAAAGTCCTTGGTCAACAAGTATACATATGTTCCCTAAAAGCCCACTAAAACCAACGTGTCAAAGAAGACTGATGTTAACTCCATCACTTATATATACCTCACTGGTTCATATTTTTCTCACACACTTACCCAAAAAACCTAGCTCTTTTCAATAAACACACAACCTTCATTACTTTTTTCTTGGAAGAAAAATTAAAGTTCAAAAATCACAGCTGGTCAGAGGTAATTTTCAAAGATGGGTTAGCAAAGTTTAGCACCATTTTGATTATCGATCGTTATCTTAGTGACCATTTTGTGCTATACTGGGGGTCAAGGCAACGGCAACATTAAAAAATAATTTTGTTAGTGGTAACCACCTCAAGATATACTCAAAAAGTATTCAGCAGGAAAAAAAAAAAAAAAAGAGATATACTCAAAAAGTAATTATTAGAGAATAAAATGAAACATAGAAAGTCGAATAGAGAATTTTTATTATATATTCAGTGCAAAGGTCACCATGGCATTGTCCCCAACGGTTGCCATCGAAACCTAGTCCTAGCTAATGACCTGGTCATTAGTTCATCAAATTTGGGAAGTTCTTGTATTAGGTTACAGCCCCACACACACACACA
>NW_027070038.1:459176-462955 GCF_002906115.3 Quercus suber
TTTTTTTTTTTTTTTTTTTTTTTTTTTTTTTTTTAAATTAACTCAAAGAAAAAACATTTCATGGTTTATTTATACATTTATTCTTGATAACTGAACACATTCTGTTCTAGATTGAATCCGTGACCCTCTCCTACATTCCCTACATGTTTTAACGCATAAATGATTATGTCCGCATGCATATGAGTAAAATTGGACTCAGATATGATCAATTGAGATCAATATGATTCAAACATTTGCTACAGTGCACAGGATTCAAGGCAATAAACACACAAGTCCATGCAAGAATGTCGACAAAGAATAACGTAAAATAAGTAAATAAATAAGCCAAGTGCGCAAGCGAAATATTAGAAACACTAATGACTTGTCACTTTGAAAGAAATCAAATAAATTTATTTAACTTGGTTACAACAAATTTGTATAATTCTCTATTTGTGATTCTGTATATCAGTATATGAATACACACCCGTGTGAGCCTATAATTTTCTTTATTAAAAAGAGATTACATGCATAATCCATGCTCTTCTTTTACTAGTTTAAGCTTGTATTTGGCTGTATATATAAGACCCTAATGGCCGATGCCGCCTGGGCTAGGTCCTGATGGCAATCGTTCCAGCAAGCATGCCATGGAGTTCTTTGCCTTCTCGTAGACCGACGAGGATCTCTCCAGGTTATTAACATTGCCGAAACCCTCACACAACATGTACAGCCTACTTGCCTCCACAGCAGCAGTGTGGCTCAATATAGCAACAGAGATGACAAAGATTATGGAAAGGGTGTTGAACTTCATCTCTAAAGTACCAAAAGTGGCCCAAGTTTATGAATGCTTAAAAAGGGAGTTTTTAGTTCTCTGTGAATGTGCATGAGAAAGTATGGAGGGGAAGCTTTTTATAGTGATAAACTGTGCAGTCTTCTTGGACTCATGATGTTTTGTGGCCTTTTTGGGCTTTCGTATTGACTAGGGCGATCTAAACGAGTCATGCAGACTGAAAGAATCAAGGCCACGTTTTATTGCCTAAGTGGGGATACATGGATTCTCAGGTTTGAATGCGTCTAGACGGCCATATATTAAGTGCTTATCTTCAAGACAAATGAAGTTCTCATGTCAAAGTTACGTCTTTGCTTGGAAAAGGCTAAAGCAAATGGTAGTGCAACAGCAGCACCTACAGCAAAGGCCACTGAGGCTTGAAGATGTTTGTGGATAAGGCCTCCAGTGCATGGGATTCTTGTTTATGTACATTAATGACGATAATTTCCGAGAGTGGATTTTTACAAAATGATTATTTAGTAGAATGTAATAGCGGAATGTAAGAATAGCTCGAAAACATACGTATTGAATTTTAATTTGTACCTTTTGAGTAAATTAGATATTAAAAAGTGTGTTCCTTCCCATCCACTCACCCCCTTCATTTCCTTGGGGATGTGAAGGAGGTTTGATTTTGTTATATTGTGTGACCACATATGGATGCCTACTAACGCATATCAAATGTTTTTGATCTATTTTATAGTATGAGACTAATAACCTAAAACTCCTGTCTGTTGGAATTTATATTTTTAGAATGATCAGTTTTTTCTTTTTTTTTCCTCCCAAAGCTTTAAACTTTAAAATGTGGGATGGCGTGGTTATATCGTTATAGTTAGCTCAACCATTAACGTTTAATGTCGTGAACTAAAAAATCTAAAATTTGAATCTAGTCTATATTAAAATTCCAAGATGGTACTCGAGTTTATAGAACTCAAGTACAGTGTAGTAAAATAACAAGATACCCAATCCAAACTCGAGTTCACAGAACTCGAGTATGGTGGAGTAAAATAACATGGTACCAAACTCGAGTTTACTAAGCTCGGGTACTATGTAACATAGTACTCAAGTCTTCGAAACTCGAGTTTGGTCAATAAAGAACTCAAGCTTAGTGACATTGAGTTCCAAGTGGCATTTTTAATGTGCAAAATTCCAGCTCAACCACTACCACGTTGGCAAACTTAGTAGGAACTCAAATTTGTAGAACTCAAGTACTGTTAAAAACTCAATTTCAGTAAGCTCGAGTACTGAAAAAGTGAGAAATTGCTAAATATCATTGAAACAATGGTAGATTGCAATATAATTTGCAAAAAGGTGCTATTTGGCCATTTTTGCCTCTATCCATTGCTTCAAATTTATTTTCAAATTTCTCATTAGATTTGCCGGTAAAATGATATAAAGTACCCATGATTTAATTGTACACCATGAAGACCATTTTTCCATCGTTGCTCACTATCAACTGTGATATACTTGGCACAAAGGAAAAAATGATGCTTAGTTACAAGTGACGATTATGTAAATATATATTGCCAATGTTCACCGTACATATCGTTATAATAGACATTCACATTGTACGCTTTTAGACCTCTTAAAACACAAGTTGTTTAACCTAGTTATTTAGCCAAGTGATTACTTAAGTAAATTATTCAAATATAGGTTAATACAAGTAAATCATATCAAGTAAACAATATGAAAAATAAAGAACACAGCGATATGATAACTCAGGAAAACCAAATCGGCAAAAACTTGGGAGGATTTAACCTAACTATCTTCAAGGTAAAACAGATTCACTATGAAAGAATTGAAGTTTTACAATAGCGACTTAGACCACTAACATTTTATTCCTACCTCGCGGGAAAAACTTACTATCACGACCACGTGATAGCTCCAAGTCCACAGGCTGTATTTTTTTTTTGGATTCATAGCAACCACAAATACTCCCACTTGTGTTTTTGGATATATACAATATCCTTAATCGATGAAACAAAGGACATACAATTGAAATAAAAACTAATAGTTCTCCTTCTTCTCTTTGCGACCACAAGTATTGATATCGCCTTCTATTTTATCTGCATTCTGCGATATAAAAAATAATGATGAAAACCTTTAATGCATGTGTGAAAACCTTGAACTGTCCATATTTCATGAATAATTTATATAAAATAAAAACTATTAACAATATTTGATTATACAAAGCCAAGGGATTAAGTATGCCTGTAATGGACCTAGTTCATATGTAAGGGGTAGTGTAGAACGCCTACAAAAATAATGTTCATCTGTTAGATTAATCGAAGAAGAGATGTAAAGAAATATTATTTTGTGTTTCACGTTTTAGATTTTATGATTTTATTCTTTTAATAAAAGTGTTTTATTTTTATTTTTTTTTTCAGAAATGTATCTGTTTGAATATTTGGACATTATGTGTTGTAGTCCGTAAAATGCATTGTTTGTGATTTAGGAATGAGAATATGAAATTTACATATAGAAGATCTAAATTACAAAGCCATCATATAAACTCAGAAATTTTAGTTTGTAGTTTTTTGATGAGATTGAGCATCCCACCTTATTGGACCATAACATAGAAATTATGATGATCTATCTCTTAACCATGAAAATAAAATTTTCTAATTGATATTTTGGTGTAGGACCATAACATAGAAATTATGATGATCTATCTCTTAACCATGAAAATAAAATTTTCTAATTGATATTTTGGTGTATTCGCAATAAACTAAACCGAACTGTCGTGAGATATTTTTCTACTAACTACTGTCATTTGAACAAATACTCTCACAATTGCTATGCACATCAACTCTTAATCTTGAGAGGATTATGAATTCAAACATGAGTTATTGATTGTTTTTGTGTATGCTAGAGTAAAATCTTGTACTGTCAATATTTCAATATATTAGGTAATCACATGTAGTGTTGTAGGAATTAATACTATTTTTTAAAATGAAATTCATAATCTTTTTTTTTT
>NW_027070039.1:0-17406 GCF_002906115.3 Quercus suber
AAAAAAAAAAAAAAAAAAAAAAAAAAAGTAGAAAAATCAAGTTATAGGATCCAAAGAGCATCATTTGTAAATTTTACCAAATGCCTTAAATCATGTTTTGAAATTGCAAACATGATTATTGCTCAAATTGCGGTGACCAAATGGACTAACTATCTTCTTCTCAAAGAAAAAAAAAGGACTAACTTAGTCTATACGTGCAGTTGTCCCACCAATATCAATTTAATTATATAGAGGTTAAAAGTTACGTGGTTTAAGTGAGACTTACTAATATTTTTAATAGAAACTTTTTTGATTCAAATATTTAGTTTCTTGTTACCAAACATAACCCAAGTTTTACCATTCTAATCTCAATATGCATCATGATTATATATTATATTAAAAAAGAAACAATCACACTCAATTAATTCTAATAAGGTAAGTGTAAGTTTATATTGTGTATCCAAGAGTTAAGTCATTTTAGATATACATCACTATCAATTTCTTTAAGGCTCCGTTTGAGAGTTCATAAGGGAATGGAATGGAATTGAATGAAATCATCATAAGGAAATGAAAAGGAATGGAATGTATTAAAGTAAGAGAAAGGAATAGAAAAGAATGAAATAGAATGAAATCAAGTAACATTGATTGGATGTTTTTAAAATAAAGAAATGGAAAGAAACGAAAGTGAATAAAACGTAAGTAATCTTGTTTGGGAGCAACATGGAAGGAATGTAATAAAATCATTTTATGACAATATTACTATTAGACCCTAATTTTAAAATAAATGGTTGAATATATAGAGATATTTTGGGAGTTTTAATATAAAAAAAAAAAAACATTAAATTTAATTATATTCCCTCCCATTCCTCCCAATTTCGGGAATAATTAAAATTTTAGATTTTAAGGGAATATAGAGGAATGAGTGTTCCTTTCTACCAATTTCATTCCCTCCCACTTAAGCTCCGCTTGGGAGTTCATAAGGGAATGTAATGGAATGGAATGAGATGATCATAAGAGAATGAAATGTATTTAATTAAAAGAAAGGAATTGAAAAGAATGGAATAGAATGGAATTAAGTAATCTTGATTGGATGTTTTAAAATAAATGAATGGAAATGAATGAAAATGAATGGAATGTAAGTAATCCTGTTTGGGAGTAACATGGAGGGAATGGAATGAAATCATTTTATGACAATATTATTATTAGATTCCTATTTTAAAATAAATGGTTAAATATATAGGGGTATTTTGGGAGTTTTAGTAAAAAAATAATTGAATCTAATTTCATTCCCTCCTATTCCTCCTAATTTCGGGAGGAATGAAAATTTGAGGTTTTAAGGGAATAGAGAGGAATGAGTGTTTCCTTCTATCCATTCCATTCCCTCACACTTAAACTCTCAAATAAGGGAATGTACTTTCCATTTCCTTCATTAAAACTCCCAAACAAGAGAAAGAAAGAATATTATAAAATTATTCTTTTTATTCTTTTTAATTCCATTCTATTCCCTCCTCCCAAACGGAGCCTTAAACTCCCAAATAATAGAATGAGTTTTCCATTCCCTCTATTAAAACTCCCAAACAAGGAGAAGGAAATAATATTCTAAAATTATTCTTTTCATTCATTTCCATTCAATTCCATTCCCCTCTTCCAAACGAGGCCTAAGACATTATCCCCTCTCCCCGCATGTATATGTGTATTAAAATACTTAATATTCATTAAAAAAAAATTCTAATAAGTTAATGACCACACCACACCCTTGGTGTGACGATCACTATACTTGTGGGGTGTAAGAGTCGGGTTCAAATTTTCAGGATGGAGCTTCACACACATATACTTTTTTTTATAGAGTTTCAACTTATGGTGTCTGCTCTTGATGATAGTTTTTTTATCATTAAACTAAAATACCAATCAGTTTTTGGTATATGCGGGGATTTGTGGAGATTGAATTCAAAATTTTTTATTCAACTATTAGACTTTACTAGTTGAGCTAACTAGAACTAACCACATATACACTTAGGGTACGTTTGGTACACTGAATGAAGATTACTACATGAATTATAATCTTTATTACTAGTAATAAAGTATGTTGTAATGTAATAACTAAACATATTCATTAGTTTGATTATGAGTTATAACATTAAAATGAAACTTAACATTTATTTTAAGAAATATCTTATTCATACAATTATATCTCATTAAAATTTGTTAATTTTAAATTTAATAGAGATATGTGTTATTTTTTATAATTTTTTATTTTTATAATTGTTAAATGTATATGAAAAGTTTGTTTATTTGGAAATATATTAAGTTTTGAGATTATTGCACTTAATAAGGAATAACTAATACAACATTTTAAAGAGGAATACTTATTCCTCATTCTGAATCCTCATTCTGAAGAATAGTTATTCATAAGGAATGACTATTTCTTGTAATAAAAACATAACAAAACTAAACAATAACTAAATTATATGAATAACTATTACATTACAGTGCCTATTACAACCTACAAAACATGTCCTTAGATTAGGCTAAAGTATAATTTTTATTTTGAATAAAAAAATTCTAACATGATTATACCTATTATATATAGTAAGATATATTGACTTTTAAGTAAAAAATTGATATGAAAATCTGTTAGTTGATGTAAAATATAAGTTGTCCTGCTCCCATCCTTGTCAAATTCACACTAATAATATTACAACTACTTTGTAAGAAAAGGAAAAAAGAAGAGAAAAAAAAAAGGATAGAACTGCTAAAAAAAAATAAAAAAAAATAAAACGGTCCCCATTCAACGCAAACAGAAGAGAAGAACGAAGTAAATTTAAGAAGTAATAAATTAAAAAAGAAAGACAAACGAGTAAACAAGGAGTAATGAGCGGAGAGAAGCGCGGACCAATCGCGTTGGCCCTACCACACCATATTTCTGTCTTTTTTTTAATTTATTTTTCTTTAGTTGTAGCTGTGTTTTGTTTTGTTTTCAGCTGAACGCCATTAACTCCAAATTCCCCAGTCTAAACAGTCCTCACTCCAATCCTTTGAAACAGCCAGACACACAAGTAGACAATCCCAAATCCTAATCCATTCCATCCCCATGTGAAGGAAAAAAAAAATCCAGTCTTTTTCCAACCAACGAAAATCCCTTCAAACACCCGAAACCTTAAAACAAAAGTACAAACCCGCTCCCATTAAAACTAAACAAAACTAGTCCATTTTCTGTATCATCTTCTTTCTCTCTCTCTGTCTGAGAGAGAAAAAGAAAAGAAAAGCAGGCAAACAAAACAAAGACAGAAAAACACTCTTTAACACATCTCTCTCTGTTTGTTTGGTTTTGTTAAAACTTAAAAGAGGAAATGTCGAGTCCGACTCCCGTAGCGTCTCCGGCGCCCAAGTCACCTCCGTCGACCAACACCACCTCACCGCCACCAGCCACTCCTTCAGCTCCACCTCCATCCACCAACACCAGCACCTCTCCTCCGCCACCAACACCAGTCACTCCCTCATCGCCACCACCAACACCAGTCACTCCCTCATCATCGCCACCACCAACATCATCCACTAACACCACCTCTCCCCCTCCATCGTCAGCCCCTCCCTCCACTCCAACTCCCACACCTCCCTCCTCATCATCTCCACCCCCACCTTCAACTCAAAGCTCTCCTCCTCCTCCGTCGAGTTCTAATAACTCGCCCCCGAGTACTCGGAGCCCCCCGCCGCCACCTTCTTCCTCCAATACGTCGCAGTCTACTTCGTCGAGTGGGATATCTACTGGGGTAGTGGTGGGGTTAGCGATTGGTGGGGTGGTGATACTAGTGGTGTTGAGTTTATTGTGCATTTGTTGTAAAAAGAAGCGGAAACGCCGTGACGACGAACACTACTATCCTCCTCCACCGCCACCTGGCCCCAAAGGTAACACCTCTTTCTGACTTTTCTTTCCATTTCCTCATCTGGGTTTTCACTGATTTCTGTCTATTCCCAAATTTTCTTACAAAGATTTAGTTTTTACTTTTTTTTTTTTTCCCTTTTTTTGGTGTGTAGGGTTTGCACCTCCTTTTTTAAATTTTACTTCCATTTCATCATCTGGGTCTCACTGAAATCTGTCTATTTCCCTTGTTTGGTTACAAAGATTTAGTTTTGATGACTGTGATCAAGAGTGGATCTGGTCACAGGCCTCGGATTTTTATTTTTATTTTTTTGGGATTAAAAATTACAAGGATCTATGTGGTATTGGTTATAAATTTGGCATTTTGTTGGGGTTCGAATTTTGATTATAGGAATGGGAACGGCTTGCATGTGTGGTTTGTTTGAGTTTGAAACTTTGAATGCAGGCCAATGATGTAATTGAATTTTTTAATGGGTATTTTTGTATGATTAGCGTGTAAGAGCATAATTTTGTTTGTTGTTTAGTTGAACCAGTCTTGGACTATGTATTATGATATTACAAGTTAAATTAAATTTTTTATCCTACCCGTCTGAGTGTAAGGTTTTTAATTAATTGGATTGCAAAATGATTCTGCATTACTGTCTTTTCTTTTTTAAAATTCTAGTTAATGCTTTTCAAGTTTTCACGACCAATTCTTTTTTGCCACTATTGTTTGTTAGTCACATTGCGAGTTATGGTCCTCATGGACTAAAATAGTAAAAACCCAATAAAGATATAATTTGCTGATTTCTAGTGTTTGTTGGAATTTCCAGGTGGCCCTTACGGTGGTCCACAACAGCATTGGCAGCATAATGCTCCCCCACCTTCAGATCATGTTGTTGGAGTAATGCCCAAACCCTCTCCCCCTCCAGCAGTTGCATCACGACCACCATACTCACCGGTAAATGCTCGTACCTCACCGAAGCCCCCACCACCACCGCCGCCACAATACCTGAGCAGCAGTGGTGGCTCCAACTATTCAGGGTCTGAAAATCTTCAACCACCACCTCATCCAGGAGTAGTCTTAGGTTTCTCAAAGAGCACTTTTACATATGACGAGTTAGCTATGGCAACGGATGGCTTCTCAGATGCCAACCTCCTTGGACAAGGTGGATTTGGGTATGTGCATAGAGGAGTCCTTCCAAATGGGAAGGAAGTAGCAGTCAAGCAGTTGAAATCTGGAAGTGGGCAGGGGGAGCGTGAGTTTCAGGCAGAAGTCGAGATAATTAGCAGAGTACATCACAAGCACCTTGTTTCATTGGTTGGGTACTGTATTACTGGGGCCCAGAGACTGCTTGTTTATGAGTTTGTTCCAAACAATACTTTGGAGTTCCACTTACATGGTAAGTTTGTCTCTTCAGCACTAGAAATTGTTTTGAATTTTCTTTTCTAATTAATATGTAAAGTTATATCGCAAAGCACCAAATGGGATGCTATCCATTTCAAACATTTAAATGCCCTTTTTCTTTGCTGGTTTTGCTTTCTTGTGGTTGCTACTATGAAAATTTCATTGGCAATTATTTGTTGGTTTTATGTTGCAATGTTTAATATTTTAGAACAATATATTAATCTGTAATTGTATCAATGGAACCGGGGCACTAAATGCACTAAGATAATAGTTATTCTATGTTTCATATATTAGAAACTTTTAAGGTGTTTGTTGTTTTTGTTGAGCTTAAGTCCTGACTGAGAATCTTTATTTCAGGAAAGGGGCGACCAACTATGGATTGGCCGACCAGACTTAAAATTGCTTTAGGAGCTTCTAAAGGACTGGCATATCTTCATGAGGATTGTATGTACTCTCTCTCCTCAAAATTTGAGCATTAACTGATTTATTTAGGTTAAGACATTGTGTTTGAAGTTCAATTTACATTGTATTATGTAGGTCATCCCAAGATCATTCATCGTGATATCAAAGCATCTAATATTCTTTTAGATTTCAAGTTTGAGGCAAAGGTATAATTAGCTTTCACTCTATATTGAAAATTTGACTGCTTGTACCATTTTTGCCCTCAAGATATGATTGCTTAGTTTTATGATTATAACTGAGATGATTCAACATCTGTTGCTCAGGTTGCAGATTTTGGACTTGCAAAAATTGCTTCTGATGCCAATACTCATGTCTCCACCCGGGTGATGGGAACTTTTGGGTAAGACCAATTCCTTTCATATTCTAGTTGCATTTATGGTTTCAACTGTTTATATATTATTTTTTGATGACCAAGAGTATGATTTGGATACTCAAAGTTCCTGTTTTTCCAAATTTTTGTTTGTATAACATCCTTTTAATTTAATAAGCCACACTGCACGCAGCTCTAGTATATATGCTTTTGGATGCAGTTTATGTTAATAACTGAGAGTTCCTACAGCATTGGTGAATAGCTATCTATGTTCATGTCAACTGTTCTTGATGCTTTATTGTCAAGTCTTTGTTCTCAAAATGTCAAGATAGTTCAACCGTATGCTCATGACCATATATATCATCTTTGTTTGGTTTTTTTAATTAGGTTTAACTAGTTTGGAGTGACATTCTTTATGTGCCCAAGTCAGGCTATATTCTTCAAGTTCTCACATGCTCCTTTCTCTTAGGTATCTGGCTCCAGAGTACGCTTCAAGTGGGAAACTCACAGACAAATCAGATGTTTTCTCCTTTGGTGTCATGCTTTTGGAGTTAATCACTGGACGCCGACCTGTTGACACAGCCAATACTTACATGGAGGATAGTTTGGTAGACTGGGTGAGTTATATATTGTTCCCTTATAGACATAATGCATGTGTGCACATACACACATGCATGCGTGCACATACACACATGCATGCAAAGGCCTAAATGTGGGATGTCACATAGATAACTAAATCCTTTTGGCATTACAGGCTAGGCCTTTGCTCTCACGAGCCTTGGAAGATAGAAACTTTGATGATCTGGCTGATCCCAAACTGAAAAATGATTATGACCCCAATGAGATGGCTCGCATGGTTGCGTGTGCTGCAGCTTCTGTGCGTCATTCAGGACGGCGTCGACCACGAATGAGCCAGGTAGGAATTTAAAAAAAAAAAAAAAAAATTTATTTCAACTGCCTAGTTATTTGAATTCTGGACCAAGTCTATCGATTGAGTTAACTAAAAATGCAGCAGTTAAATCTGTTGAAGCCAGAAGATGGCCTTTATAATTGGGATAGGCATAGTACAAAGCTTGGTCTGTTGTTTATAAGCATTTAATATCTTGCATGTGTGGCTTGCAAATTAAGTTGGAAATTAGGAGCCTGTTAACCTCCACTCTGTTACCATGAAAGGGTGGAATGCTCATTGAGAAAAGTTTCAAATCATGTTGGTGAATGTAATTGCACTCAGATTCTGTTGCTAGCAAAGGCCTTGCTTGTGTTATTATCTCGTCAGCAAGATGCTTAAGCTCATATTTGTGTGTGCTATTTATTGAAAGGCTTCTAACTAGTAACTATTTCTTGAAACTGCACAGATTGTTCGTGCTTTGGAGGGAGAGGCGTCTCTAACTGATCTTAATGAAGGAATCAGACCTGGGCACAGCACTCAATACAGTTCTTATGGAAGCTCAGACTATGACACGAGCCAATACAATGAGGACATGAAAAAATTCAGGAAGATGGCATTGGGAAGCCAGGAGTATGGTGCCAGTAGTGAGTATAGTGGACGAACCAGTGAGTATGGTTTGTACCCTTCTGGGTCAAGCAGTGAAGGCCACAACACGAGAGAAATGGAGATGGGAAAAATGAAGAAAAGCAGTCAAGGTTTTAGCGGGGGCTCTTAAGAACTGATGCCATATCTTTTTTTTTCCTGTAAAAACCTGCCCCCTTATTTTTACTTTTGGTGTCAAATTGGTTGCAGAAATGTCATGTTTTGCATGAGTTAACGTAATTTCTTTTTTCTTTTGAAATTATCGGTTTTCTACATTGTATTTATTAATAGTGCTTATACAACAAAATAAACAGAGAAACTTGTTCCAATTCTTTTATTTGTTGCTTCAGCAAGTTGTCCAAAATTCGTTTAGACTTTCGTTTCACCTTTTGTTGTTGTGTCGGTTTTGCTTGTACTGAAGATTAACAATTAGGTGGGGTGTTGCTGAAAGATTTATTAGAGAGAAGAAAAAATGTTGTAAGCTGTTTCTTGAATTATTTTCATTGTTTACAACTGTGTCCAGTTGGCCTTTGTAGGACTTAGAAGGCTTGGTCCTCCACTCTGGCTGGTCACATCGTCTAGCATGCTTACCAACGGTAGTGTTAAGTTTATATATCATTGGCAGGCCAAACATATTGGGGTAATGCAAAATCTCTCGTAAGAGTCTCTTGGACCCAAAATAAGTGCAGTTCATGAGTAGGAATTCTATCTATCAAAAATTCAAGTAACATCACATATGATTATGATTATGAGAGGCATCTTTTCTTTTCCCAAAAAAAAGAGAGAGACGGCAGTGGCACCCACAAAAAGGAGCGCACGCCACGCTTGCACCCAAATGGAGAGGCAAGTCAGAAGAGGACAGCAACATGTACAGTAGCACAGTACATATATCCCTTTGTTTGATAATTGAGGTCACATGCAGAATAGAATGACCCAAGAGAACAAATAAAAATTTGAAATTTGTATTGTTACGCAAAGTCAAACAAGGTTTTGCGTCAAATGGTTGAAAGGTGCCGAAAGCATGGATGATGAGATGAAGAAGAAAGAAAGAAGATATTGGCGGCCAGCTCACATATAAAATAAGTCGTAACTTTAGTTTATAGTGGTTATATATAGTTGGCTTCTCACGCACATGGGGCTCTCTCTAGTCGTTACACTTTGTGGACCACGCCAGCCAGCCAGCCAGCCATCACGGGCATCTCTAATCTTCATAGATTAGTGCTAACCCCACACCACACGCATGACGCAACTAAGAATGCACATGGCATGGCAAACTGAATTTACTAATTAATTGCCTCTGCATTTTATTAGTTTTTCCTTTCCTTTTTGGGACACTGCATCTGCATTTGAGCTAATAACGCCAAATTGGTATCACTTTTTTCCTTTGCTCCGTTGCATCATGTATGTTTGGAAATAGGAAGGGAAGAAGAAAATGAAATAAAATATATACTTATCCTTCCTTTTATTTTTTTTACTTTTTGAAAGGGAAGAAAATGGAGAGTAAAATTTATGCCTTTTACTTTCATGCTATGGTCATAGAGAGGTTTATGAAAGTTTGTAAGTAAAAATGTAATTTGCAACTATTTAAAAGTTAAAAAAAAAATGACAATTACACGTCTTCATTATTGTGATTCTCTCTATTCCTTTACCCATACACTTATTATTATTATATTTTTAAAATATAATTTGATGGTTACGATATGGGGTGAGAGATTTGAAAACACTAGAGCTAGAAAATTGTTGGCCAACTTTTTTTTTTCTCTTAGGCTTCTTTTGAGAGTTCATAAGAGAATGAAATTGAATGGAGTGATATTAAATGAAAATGGAATAAAATAGAATGTATTTAAGTAAGGGAAATTAATGAAAAAGAAATGAATAGAATAGAATTAAATAACCTTATTTAAATGTTTTGAAATAAAAGAATGGAAAGAAATAAAAATGAATGGAATGTAAGTAACTTTATTTAGAAGTAACATAAATGAAAATAAATAGAATCATATTATGACAATATTACAATTAAACCCCTATTTTAAAAATAAATGACTGAATATATAGGAGTATTTTGAGAGTTTTAATAAAAAAATTCATTAAATCTAATTTCATTCTCTCCAATTCCTTCTAATTTTGAGAAATAAAAATTTGAGATTTTACGAGAATAGAGAAGAATAAGTGTTTCATTTTACTTATTTTATTTCCTTCCATTTAAACTCTCAAATAAAAAAAATAAATTTTTTATTTTCTCCATTAAAACTATTAAACAAGATAAAGAAGAAAAGAAAAAGAAAAAATATTTTTAAATTATTCTCTAAATTCATTTTCATTCACTCGGGCTTACACGAACCAAACAACAAAAACCAAGTGTTTTCCTTCGTATACCCTTCCTTTCTATCCTCTCTCACTTTTTCTAAACATAGCGTGTTAGTCTTGGGACAAACGTGCGTGCTATAGCCTATAGGTCTATGTAAATCAAAATGCTTCAATCATCTGATGTCAAATTGTTGTCCCCACCGTTACTTTTAGAACAATAGTTGGTGGGGATACAATTTATTTATTTATTTAAACTTGGTTTTAAGTTTTAAGTTGTGACAGGTGCAACACTATTTTTACCCAATGAACTGTTAAAACAATTTTTATTGTATACCAATCAAGTCATATCATATCAATACTGTGAAAAATGGTTTCATAAGATTTATTGATAATTATATTTAAGAGAAGAAAAGAAAAAAAAAAAGGAATTCTACCCTTCCTATTGGTGATTGGGCACATCTGAAAACATTTCCATGTTCTGTTTCTTGGGTCTGAATTTTGAATTTGATGAAAGTCTAATCTTTTACCTCTAATTTTTTTTTTCCTTTTATATTTTTTGGTGACAAAGAAATGTTCAATTCTATAACACTGGTATAAATTTATTTTCCATGTAACTAGTGATTTCAGAGTTTTTGACCATTCCTTTTTTTTTTTTTTTTTTTTTTTTTTTTTATCCCTCGGGGTTGGAACTGCATCCCACCCCCACCCCAATATAGTCATGCACTAAGTGTATGAAGAGGTACCATCCAGACTAATGAGTGTGGTGTTTTTGGCCATTTCTTGGGTGCAAGGATAGAGCTAGAATTTAGAGTTAGGAGCTGAAGCATAAAAAATTACTATAAAACTCCAAATAAGCATTCATACATAAAAAAAAAAATAAAATAAAAAAAAAATAAATAAATAAAAACCTTAAGAAATACATGAATATTAACAGAAGTTCAAAGTCCTATAAAGGCTCAAATCTCTTAAAACAGTACACCAATATAAGAAATTTGAGTGGTTTAGTCTATCTAGGCACAAAGTTAAAAGTAACCTCCAACTTTTTATAGCTTATCCAGACCTTCAAATGCTTTAATATGTCTATAAGTCTCTCATTAAGCTCTCTGATCCATTCAACCTCACCCTTTGATATTTTAACATTAATATATGCCTGTCATTAAACAAAAAAAATGCATTATTACTACATGTTTTCTCAAAAGTAACATACTCAACATGCTTTAAAAAAAAATGCTAAAGCTTTATTACAATCTAGTCAGATTGGAATATTAGTAACCAAAAAAATGGTAGTTGCATCTACAAAATTTTGATATATCAAGTGAAAAAAAAAAAATCAAACAATAAGACAGCCTCGATATAGGGCACATAAATAAATAAAAGAAGGAATATATTCTATAATCAGAAAACCAAAATATCAAACTATGGTCTGTAATCAATCATAGAAACAGGCAGTAAAAGTCCAAGTTCAATACCACTACCACCACCAAATCAGTAAAAATCTCCAAGGTAAGATCACATTCACAGAACCACAATTTTTTTACGAATATACTTTCAAAAACACCGAGCCACCTCTAAATCAAACCCAAATTCACTGAACTAACAATTCATTCTCAGTGACAAATTAAAAAATTTGTAAAAATTCATTCTCAGCATTCCTAGCTCCTTGGTAACTGAGAGGTCATGCCACCAAAAATCAGAAAAAAGAAATAACATTTCTACAGAAAATTGATCCAATGGTTTCCTATAGACTAATTTTCATGTGAGAATAGCGAGTTTGTCATGTTGATAATTTCATCTTGCATAATGATAACTTCATCTTGTACTCTACATGCATATTAAGTCCTAAAACACTTGTCGCAACCGCTATAAAGCATTTTTGGACAATTGATGCCTAGATGAAGATGTTCAGCATTATATTTGTGACAGATGAGAAAGGCATAGTGATGGCGAGGGAAACACAATGATCCCATCAAAAGAGGGATTTTTCTTTGAACATAGTTTTCCCTCCAACTCACCATATGGCATTCAACTTATCATCCACACGTGATCAATTTAATAGTCAAGTTACTTGATTAAATATCGCTTAACATGTCATGTGATTAAAGTACATGTGTTTAATCATCTAAATGCCATGTAATTGGTTGGAGGAGATTTCTTCAAACCAATTTAAAGGAAAACTGTTATTTTACTTAGAACTCTCATGTTTGGCTTTTAGCAACAGACCTTTGTACAGAGCACCTGGCAATTGA
Organism: Quercus suber; assembly: GCF_002906115.3. NCBI lineage: Eukaryota > Viridiplantae > Streptophyta > Magnoliopsida > Fagales > Fagaceae > Quercus > Quercus suber. The sequence continues at coordinate 12,103 of NW_027070039.1, forward strand.
GAGGATGAGATACCAGCCCCATGAAATATGAATTGGCTATACTGATGCCCACCAGAAATCTATAGCATCATGTCCATACACAAAATTTCAGTTTGCACCTCACAAAAGCGAAAAGTCTAATAATGTTGAGAGAATCTAGTTCCTGTTCATTAAAGAGCACATATTTAGCATTCACAAATCCAATCAAATGTATGGTTTGTTGCTTACAGAATCTAGTTATGGACATCAAACAGTGTTAGATTTCACATACGACGTTGCAAAATGACTTGAAATATCTATATTCATAATAATATCATGTAAGATGCATTTCAATTTTATTCACTAGTCATCAAGCCCTGTATATGTAAAGGAAGCAATATTGAGAAGCAAATTCAAAACACATTCTGGCAATTTAAGAAACTCTTTTTAGCAATCAAATAAGCTTTACACAACTATCTCTAGAAGCTTAATCTGTTACAAAGCACCACAAATAGTTCCTATTCATTATAAAGTACATAATAGCTCCCCTAACTTTCAAATACATAATCTTAAAGGCCATTGTAATTCAATTTTATAGAAAAAAAATATAGAAGGGTTCCAACTTGGGAGCCCTATAAGAATTAGAGTCTAAAAGTTCATTTTAAGATTAAGTTTCATATTCTTCCAAGAAGAAAAAAAAAATGATTATGAGGAGATAGAAATAGGGATTTACCACCAAACTTTATATGGATTACACGGCTAAACAGTCATGGATTTCAATAATAAATTTTTCTATTTTATCTACAAAGCAACTATATTCTGGAATTCTCATTTAACTTCATCCAGCAGAAATGCCATGGTTGAAAACATACACAAACACATATATTAACCCAACACACACTCAATGATGCAACTCTGTCACCCAAAACAAATCAAGAATTGAAGTGAAATGAACCAAAATACTCATCTAATCTTCTTCATCTCCAGGGTAATATAACCTTGGATTGTACAACTTCTTTTTTTATTCAATTTCAATTTCAAGGAGATGGAGAGTCATCGTTACATCAACAAAAACCTAAAGAAACAATTTTTTAGAATTAAGATACAGAAGAAAGCAAATAGGGTAGAGACAGAAAGCGTGATATCATAACCTCAAGATTACCTTTTAGATCATGCTCTCTCTTATTTCTCTATTTTTGCCCTCTCCAAACCTAAATCATATATAACCCCAAATTTCAAAAAATAAAATTAAAACCTAATATTACCCAAATACATAAATAAAAATCAATCCAACCAAATTTCTCAAAATTAATTCATAAGTCCATAACCAAATCAAAGGGGGAAAAAAAAAAAGTAGCATGGCAGATTTCAGAAAACAAAAACAATATTTGAAGAGGGAAAAAAGTATACATACCTTCAAAATATGCTGTTGTAGAGACGAACTGAGCCAGAGAACGAACTGGGGAAATTTGAAGCCTTAAACGGTCTATCAAATGATTGAATTAGGGAGGCCATGTAGCCTATACATCTCCTTAAAGAAGAGACCAGACATTGGATGCATCTGTAGCCTTCTTACAATGAATCAAAGTCATCGTTGAGGCTGTGATTGAATGGAGCTGGAGATGGGTGGTGCTGGACCAAAAATGTAACCTTAGACCAAAATAAAGTCCTTCAAAAGTCTAAATCATATTTAAAATTGAAGAAAAAAGAACATTTTGATAGAGAATCCAAAAACCCAAAACAAAAATGAATCAAATCTAAACCTATCCAACAAAAAAAATCAATCAAAAGTAACATTTCATACCCAAATCTAAAAAATGAAAAAAAAAAAAAAAAAAAAAAAAAAAACAATGTATCGATGTCGGTACTTCCGGCGGTCTAAGTCTGGCGAGGGACCCAAACTGTAGTAAACATTAATCATAATCATCGCAAGATTCTGGTTTTTTATTAAAATTTTATTTAAAAAATCAAAAATCAAAAAGTGAAAAAAAAAAAAAAAAAAAACTCACCTTGTAACAAAGTACTGTCGGTTAAGGGAAGCAGGAGTTTTGGCAGTCAGAGTTCGACGGTGGTTCTCGCTTCTCCATCTTCCTAAACTTTGACTCCTCTATTCTCTATTTCATCTCCATGTCCCAGGCCTCATCGCCTCTTTCTCTATTTCTCTCTGTGTCCCAGACTTCGCTGTATCGCTAGGATTTTTTAGTTGCAAGCTTTTTTTTATTTTACTTTAACCGTTGTTCTTTTTTTATTTTTTATTTATTTACACAACACTGTCAAATGGTGTTAATATGTTAAAACAATATAATGCATCGCCTTTTAAAGTACGTGTCTAAATTTTAGATAGACAGTAATCCTATTTGTTAGCACCTCTTTAATTGTAGGAATCCACTTTCTCTCAACTTCTGCTATTATATATATATAATATATAGACTAGTTGGTAACCCATGTAATATATTGAAAATTTTGACATAATTTGTTTTTTTTTTCTTAATAAAATTTTGATAATTAAGGTAACTAATTATCATTCACTGTAATTGCGTTTGTATATGAAATTATATATTCTAGTAGTATGAATTTATTATGATTGTATTTGTCTATTGATCTACATATTCTACCATTTAAAGAAAATATGAGAACTCCAATGGACTGTTTGAATATAGAATATGATTTAAATTAAATTATATATATATATATATTAAAATAATGTCATGTAAAATATGAAACATTAGAAGTTTATCTGACACAATATTATGAAATCAACTAAAAACGAAAATTTGCAACATTAGACATCTCAATACAATTCTTCCTACTCGAATAGGTCAGCGTTGTAGTAGAGCATCTTAAAAAGCTATCTTCAATATGTTCATAGAAAGCTTCCTTGCTACTAGTCACCCAAAGCTGGTCCACCAATCTTCTAATAGTTTTATTGCATGTATGGAGTTATACCTGTCAACATATATAGAATGTATTGAGTTCATGTCTCCAGCCTATTGACAACATACTGCATTCATCATAGAATCTACAACTCATCTTATATATCTCAAAATCATTGATTCTGCTACACATTCTTGCCAAAACAGAACTAAAAGGGAGGCAAAATAAATTCAATGTACATATACATACCTTGTGAAAGTGTTTGATCTTCTCAATATTAACAATAAAACTATTCAAAAGAGGTGTATCAGTCTCTTCATTTTCAACTGGTTGTCCCTAAACAACAAGCACATCTACCAATAACAATGACACATTGAACCAAAATAGTTCAGCAGAACTACACAACCTGAAAGCTCGAAAACGTGTTGAAAAAACAAGAGCTGTTTAGACCCCAAATTAAAATTAGGCTTGGTTGATTTTACACTAACTTAATACAAGTGCGGAATAGTGTAAACACAAGCGTATAAACAAGAAGCTACTCTAATTCATAATTAAAGCAACACAGCAGTAATAATGAAATTAAACAAGAGTAGGGAAGAAGGATGCAAACACAGAAAACACCGAGACTGTTCTCGAAGAGGAACTGAAGAACTCGGGAAAAACCTCTCCGCTGCCCTCCAAGCGGAAATCGATCCACTAGACAATCAGTTGGGATACATGAGTAAGCAAGAGACCCTCCAAGCCTAATCTACCCGATGTACCTAAGCTCCAAGCTCCTACTCCAACAAGCTTCTCGGAACCGTGTCTTGTCTTAGTTCTCCGGATCCGCAACAAGCTCCATGTTGCATCTGCCATTCCAGGCTTCTTCAATGCTTCCAGAGCACCAAAAGTCACCCAACACTCTCAAAGGGTGTGGTAAGTGTTTGGGCTATCAACCTTTCAATGGTGTGGAAATAGAGAGGAAGGGTGAGGAGATACCACAAGCAATTGTATAGAGAAAGGTGGGGATGACAATCTCTAATTCCAAATGTGTTTGGCTAGGTTTTCTCTCTGAAGCATTCCTCAACATTTGTGGGTAATGAGGGTTTATATAGGATAGGTGCAAAATGTGTGAGTCAGTCAGTACAGGCTGGCAGAACAGCATGTCTCGCGGGTGTCTCGCGGGAAGGCCTTACCCGCGAGATACTCGCGAGAGACAGCTTCTCCACCTGTCCTGACTCTTCGCATTCCAGCATGTGCAAGGCACATGCTTCACTTCGCGGGAAGCTAAGTCGCGACATACGCGAGATTCTTCAGCTTCCAAATTGCTTGAGTCTTCACACTCTCTATCACACACCCTTACAACAATTCCACAACAAATACAGGGTATAAACAATTGATAGTAATTACAATCAAATTTGGCACGGAATAAAAGCCAACAAAACACATAGTTGTAAATCACAACTTTACAATCTCCCCTTTGGCTATTCCGTGACAAAACTCTAAAACAGACTCTAGACTTAAACGTGAGTTTGGGAACACAGGCAAAACTCACTCATACCTAATTCTAGATTCTGATAAGCTCTTGAAACATATGAACAAGTAACTCCTGAAACACAACAACAAAATATTATCATTGTATGCAGAAAACTTGAAAAACATATGGAGCAATAATAGCATGCTCAAGCAAGATGAAATAGATAACACTAGATCATGGCAAGATCAAACAGGTAATCACTATACACAAGCAATTACTATGCTCATTCACATAAGGAATGAACATCCGGATATGCAAGATGATAAGCTCATTTGAAGAGAACCATTTGCAAATCCAACACTCAACCAATGCAAAATACTTGAAGTATTTGCATCTAAGAACAATTCTACTAGGCATAAGAGTGTTCATCACTCAACCAATGCATAGAACGTATATGCATCTAGGAACAATCCTACACGGCACACGAGTGTTGTAGTGAAGTAAAATGTGTGACATTGAACTTCAAAAGCACAAGCATAAAGGCTGCATAAACAAAGTACTAAATATGCATGACACATACCAAAGAAGCCTACAAATATGCAATGAAACAAACTTTAAAGCTTACACAAGCAACATGGGTACATGCAAATTATGCTACAAAGCATAGAGAATATCAAGAGAAACATCTGAAATAATACTTAAATAAAGCATAGTATCAAAGCTTTAAACGCAAAACAAGTAAACATAAGAAACAAAACACTTCTTCTCCCCTATCTTCATACTCCCCTATCAATGACATCATCTCCCCTTTTTGTCATGGAATAGCTAGTCCCCTTCTAGCTTCCGTTGAATTTCGTCCATCTGGGTTTGAAGAGAAGTGAACTGTGAATCAAGACGTCGGTGGTGAGTGTACATGATAGTCGCCAGTCCGGACATCTTTGTACTCATCTCTTGAAGAGTAGTGAAGATAGAGTTGAGCTGTTCATCATTGGTACGAGTTGCAGAACGAGGAACCC